>NC_074689.1:38897564-38942564 GCF_029448725.1 Salvelinus fontinalis
CAGTGGCTTTATACATTGGATTTATACAGTGGAGTTATACAGTGGATTTATACAGTGGTTTCGATACAGTGGATTTATACAGTGGTTTCGATACAGTGGATTTATACAGTGGTTTCGATACAGTGGATTTATACAGTGGATTTATACAGTGGTTTCGATACAGTGGATTTATACAGTGGATTTATACAGTGGTTTCGATACAGTGGATTTATACAGTGTAGTTATACAGTGGATGTCACGATCGTGTGGTGGATTGACGGACCAAAACGCAGCATTTGGAAAATAAGCCATCTTCTTTTATTTTAAAGACGACGAAAAATAAACACGAAACACTTAATACAAACTAACAAAACAACAAACGATCGTGAAGCTAATAAACGATGTGCACACACTGGCTACAAACGTATCACATAGACAACTACTCACAACCAATGAAAGCCTATGGCTACCCTAAATAAGGCTCCCAATCAGAGACAACCGAAATCAGCTGTCTCTAATTGGGAACTCATTCAGGTAACCATAGACTCTCCTAGACAACTAAACATACATAGACAACGCTAGACACATGTACTCAACACAAACCCATATACTATACCCAACAACCCCTTTACCATAAAAACACCCAAAACCAACAAAACACAAACATTCCCCATGTCACACCCTGACCTAACTAAAATAATAAAGAAAACAAAGAATACTAAGGCCAGGGCGTGACATAACCCCCCCTTAAGGTGCGAACTCCGGGCGCACCATTAACCAGTCTAGGGGAGGGTCTGGGTGGGCTTCCATCCACGGTGGCGGCTCCGGCTCTGGTCGTGGTCCCCACGTCACCACAGTCCCTAACCACCTCCTTAGCTTCCTCCAAATGACCCCCTTCCACATTAACCCCATTGCATTAAGGGGCAGTTCCGGACTAAGGGGCAGCTCCGGACTAAGGGGCAGTACCAGGGTAAGGGGCAGTACCAGGGTAAGGGGCAGTACCAGGGTCAGGGGCAGTACCAGGGTAAGGGGCAGCACCAGGGTAATGGGCAGCACCAGGATAAGGGGCAGCACCAGGATAAGGGGCAGCTCCGGACTGAGGAATGGCAGCTCCGGACTGAGGGACTGCAGCTCCGGACTGAGGGACTGCAGCTCCGGACTGAGGGATGGCCCATGGCTGGCTGACGGATCTGGCTGCTCATGGCTAGCTGACGGATCTGGCTGCTCATGGCTAGCTGACGGATCTGGCTGCTCATGGCTGGCTGACGGATCTGGCTGCTCATGGCTGGCTGACGGATCTGGCTGCTCATGGCTAGCTGACGGATCTGGCTGCTCATGGCTGGCTGACGGATCTGGCTGCTCATGGCTGGCTGACGGATCTGGCTGCTCATGGCTGGCTGACGGATCTGGCTGCTCATGGCTGGCTGACGGATCTGGCTGCTCATGGCTGGCTGACTGATCTGGCTGCTCATGGCTGGTTGGCGGCTCTGGCAGATCCTGTCTGGTTGGCGGCTCTGGCAGATCCTGTCTGGTTGGCGGCTCTGGCAGATCCTGTCTGGTTGGCGGCTCTGGCAGATCCTGTCTGGTTGGCGGCTCTGGCAGATCCTGTCTGGTTGGCGGCTCTGGCAGATCCTGTCTGACGGACGGCTCTAGCGGCTCCTGTCTGGCTGGCGGCTCTAGCGGCTCCTGTCTGGCTGGCGGCTCAGTAGGCTCATGGCAGACGGGCGGCTTTGCAGGCTCATGGCAGGCTGACTGATCTGGCTGCTCATGGCTGGTTGGCGGCTCTAGGAGGTCCTGTCTGGTTGGCGGCTCTGGCAGATCCTGTCTGGTTGGCGGCTCTGGCAGATCCTGTCTGGTTGGCGGCTCTGGCAGATCCTGTCTGGTTGGCGGCTCTGGCAGATCCTGTCTGGTTGGCGGCTCTGGCAGATCCTGTCTGGTTGGCGGCTCTGGCAGATCCTGTCTGACGGACGGCTCTAGCGGCTCCTGTCTGGCTGGCGGCTCTAGCGGCTCCTGTCTGGCTGGCGGCTCAGTAGGCTCATGGCAGACGGGCGGCTTTGCAGGCTCATGGCAGACGGGCGGCTTTGCAGGCGCTGGGGAGACGGATGGCTCAGATGGCGCTGGGGAGACGGATGGCTCAGATGGCGCTGGGGAGACGGATGGCTCAGATGGCGCTGGGGAGACGGATGGCTCAGATGGCGCTGGGGAGACGGATGGCTCAGATGGCGCTTGGCAGACGGGCAGTTCAGTCATCGCTGTGCAGACGGCAGACTCCTGCCGGCTGAGGCGCACTGTAGGCCTGGTGCGTGGTGCCGGGACTGGTGGCACCGGGCTGGGGACACGCATCTCAGGGCTAGTGCGGGGAGCAGCAACAGGACGCACAGGACTCTGGGGACACACAGGAGGCTTGGTGCGTGGTTTAGGCACTGGTGGTAAAGGGCTGGAGACACGCACCATATGGCTAGTGCGTGGAGGAGGCACTGGTGGTACTGGATTGGGGCGGGGAGGTGGCGCCGGAAATACCGGACCGTGCAGGCGTACTGGCTCCCTTGAGCGCCGAGCCTGCCCAACCCTACCTGGTTGTATGCTCCCCGTCACCTGACCAGTGCGGGGAGGTGGAAAAACCCGCACCGGCCTATGTAGGCGAACCGGGGACACCATGCGTAAGGCTGGTGCCATGTACGCCGGCCCGAGGAGACGCACTGGTGACCAGATGCGTTGGGCCGGCTTCATGACATACGGCTCAACGCTCAGTCTAGCCCGGCCGATACGTGGAGCTGAAATGTACCGAACCGGGCTATGCACGTGTACAGGAGACACCGTGCGCTCTACTGCGTAACACGGTGTCTGCCCGTACTCTCGCTCTCCACGGTAAGTACAGGGAGTAGGCGCAGGTTTCCTACCTGACTTCGCCACACTCCCTTTAAGGCCCCCCCCAAGAAATTTTTGGGTTGTACTCACGGGCTTCCAGCCTTGTCTCCGTGCTGCCTCCTCATATCGCCTCCTCTCGGCTTTAGCTGCCTCCAGCTCTTCACGAGGAAGGCGATATTCTCCCGGTTGTGCCCACGGCCCCTTACCATCCAGTATCTCCTCCCATGTCCACGAATCCTGTGTAGGTGGGTCCTGTTGCCGCTTTCCATGCCGCTTGGTCCTGTAATGGTGAGTAGTTTTGTCACGATCGTGTGGTGGATTGACGGACCAAAACGCAGCATTTGGAAAATAAGCCATCTTCTTTTATTTTAAAGACGACGAAAAATAAACACGAAACACTTAATACAAACTAACAAAACAACAAACGATCGTGAAGCTAATAAACGACGTGCACACACTGGCTACAAACGTATCACATAGACAACTACTCACAACCAATGAAAGCCTATGGCTACCCTAAATAAGGCTCCCAATCAGAGACAACCGAAATCAGCTGTCTCTAATTGGGAACTCATTCAGGTAACCATAGACTCTCCTAGACAACTAAACATACATAGACAACGCTAGACACATGTACTCAACACAAACCCATATACTATACCCAACAACCCCTTTACCATAAAAAACACCCAAAACCAACAAAACACAAACATTCCCCATGTCACACCCTGACCTAACTAAAATAATAAAGAAAACAAAGAATACTAAGGCCAGGGCGTGACAGTGGAGTTATACAGTGGATTTATACAGTGGTTTAATGCAGCATCTTCATGCAGTGGTTGGAATGAGGAAAAGTATCTTCTAGCTTCAAGACATTTTGAGACACTTTTACTTCCAGAGAACAAATCTACAGCGTATGTGGTTTCGGTGTATACGGATCAGCAAGGATGAAACCTAACAGATATGCAGAACTAAAAACAGATTAAACATCAGCAAAGACATGGAGAGCAATGTGATGGAAGACCTACAGTACTGAATGTAATAGAAGACCTACAGTACTGAATGTGATAGAAGACCTACAGTACTGAATGTGATAGAAGACCTACAGTACTGAATGTGATAGAAGACCTACAGTACTGAATGTAATAGAAGACCTACAGTACTGAATGTGATAGAAGACCTACAGTACTGAATGTAATAGAAGACCTACAGTACTGAATGTAATAGAAGACCTACAGTACTGAATGTGATAGAAGACCTACAGTACTGAATGTAATAGAAGACCTACAGTACTGAATGTAATGGAAGACCTACAGTACTGAATGTAATAGAAGACCTACAGTACTGTGAACTTATATCCCACCATTCCAACACCTGAACAGTCAATAATAACCAAGAACATTTTGCAAAATAACCCATTTGCCAGAGAGAGAACGCGAGAGAGAGAGAGAGAGAGAGAGAGACAGAGAGAGAGACGGAGAGAGAGACGGAGAGAGAGACGGAGAGAGACGGAGAGAGACGGAGAGAAAAAAAATACAAAAATCTACCTGCGTCACGTTGCTTTACTTTGTTCAGCAGCTGCCAAAGATAATGATGACCTGCTGAATGAAGGGTTTCTTAACTTGGCCCGATGCCCGTCAGCTTGCCGGCTCAAATCTCTGCTGGACCCAAACACTGAACACGTGTAATCAGACCTCTGGACCCAAACACTGAACACGTGTAATCAGACCGCTGGACCCAAACACTGAACACGTGTAATCAGACCTCTGGACCCAAACACTGAACACGTGTAATCTGACCTCTGGACCCAAACACTGAACACGTGTAATCAGACCTCTGGACCCAAACACTGAACACGTGTCATCAGACCACTGGACCCAAACACTGAACACGTGTAATCTGACCTCTGGACCCAAACACTGAACACGTGTCATCAGACCACTGGACCCAAACACTGAACACGTGTAATCAGACCTCTGGACCCAAACACTGAACACGTGTCATCAGACCACTGGACCCAAACACTGAACACGTGTAATCAGACCTCTGGACCCAAACACTGAACACGTGTAATCAGACCTCTGGACCCAAACACTGAACACGTGTAATCAGACCTCCTCTGGACCCAAACACTGAGAGTCCAATCTTTACAGTATAATGAATACCACAAAGAAAACCAATAGGACAACGGAACCCGGCACTCACCCCAGCCAAACCAGAAACGTGTTGGATTTTCCTCCAGTGTTTATGCTCTTATGTTCAGACCACTCGACTGGTTCAAAGATCAATATGCAACGTGTCATTTAGTGCACAGTGAATTTTTAATTTTTAATTTATTTATTTAACCTTTATTTAACCAGGTAGGCCAGTTGAGAACAAGTTCTCATTTACAACTGCGACCTGGCCAAGATAAAGCAAAGCAGTGCGACACAAACAACAACACAGAGTTACACATGGAATAAACAAACATACAGTCAATAATACAGTAGAAAGAAAAGTCTATATACAGCGTGTGCAAATGAGGTAAGATTTGGGAGGTAAGGCAATAAATAGGCCATAGTGGCGAAATAATTACAATATAGCAACTAAACACTGGAGTGACAGATGTGCAGAAGATAAATGTGCAAGTAGAGATACTGGGGTGCAATGGACCAAAATTTAAAAAATAACGATATGGGGATGAGGTAGTTGGGTGGGCTATTTACAGATGGTCTATGTACAGGTGTAGTGATCTGTAAGGTGCTCTGACAGCTGGTGCTTAAAGCTAGTGAGGGAGATATGAGTCTCCAGCTTCAGTGATTTTTGCAATTCGTTCCAGTCGTTGGCAGCAGAGAACTGGAAGGAAATGCGGCCAAATGAGGAATTGGCTTTTGGGGGTGACCAGTGAGATATACCTGCTGGAGCGCGTGCTACGAATTGGTGCTGCTATGGTGACCAGTGAGCTGAGATAAGGCAGGGCTTTACCTAGCAGAGACTTGTAGATGACCTGGAGCCAGTGGGTTTGGGGACGAGTATGTAGCGAGGGCCAACCAACGAGAGCGTACAGGTCGCAGTGGTGGGTAGTATATTGGGCTTCGGGGACAAAACGGATGGCACTGTGATAGACTACATCCTATTTGCTGAGTAGAGTGTTGGAGGCTATTTTGTAAATGACATCGCCGAAGTCAAGGATCGGTAGGATAGTCAGTTTTACGAGGGTATGTTTGGCAGCATGAGTGAAGGATGCTTTGTTGCGAAATAGGAAGCCAATTCTAGATTTCATTTTGGATTGGAGATGTTTCATGTGAGTCTGGAAGGAGAGTTTACAGTCTAACCAGACACCTAGGTATTTGTAGTTGTCCACATATTCTAAGTCAGAACCGTCCAGAGTAGTGATGCTAGACGGGCGGGCAGGTGCGGGAAGCGATCGGTTGCAGAGCATACACTTAGTTTTACTAGCGTTTAAGAGCAGTAGGATGCTACGGAAGGAGAGTTGTATGCCATTGAAGCTCGTCTGGAGGTTAGTTAACACAGTGTCCAAAGAAGGGCCAGAAGTATACAGAATGGTGGCGTCTGCGTAGAGGTGGATCAGAGACTCACTAGCAGCAAGAGCGACATCGTTGATGTATACAGAGAAAAGAGTCGGCCCGAGAATTGAACCCTGTGGCACCCCCATAGAGACTGCCAGAGGTCCGGACAACAGGCCCTCCGATTTGACACACTGAACTCTGTCTGAGAAGTAGTTGGTGAACCAGGCGAGGCAGTCATTTGAGAAACCAAGGCTGTTGAGTCTGCCGATAAGAATGCGGTGATTGACAGAGTCGAAAGCCTTGGCCAGGCCTTGGTTGATGAATACGGCTGCACAGTATTGTCTCTTATCGATGGCGGTTATGATATCGTTTAGGACCTTGAGTGTGGCTGAGGTGCACCCATGACCAGCTCGGAAACCAGATTGCATAGCGGAGAAGGTACGGTGGGATTCGAAATGGTCGGTGATCTGTTTGTTAACTTGTCTTTCGAAGACCTTAGAAAGGCATGGTAGGATAGATATAGGTCTGTAACAGTTTGGGTCTAGAGTGTCTCCCCCTTTGAAGAGGGGGATGTCCGCGGCAGTTTTCTAATCTTTGGGGATCTCAGACAATACGAAATAGAGGTTGAATAGTCTAGTAATAGGGGTTGCAACAATTGCAGCGGATAATTTTAGAAAGAGAGGGTCCAGATTGTCTAGCCCAGCTGATTTCTAGGGATACAGATTTGGCAGCTCTTTTGGAACATCAGCTGTTTGGATTTGGGTGAAGGGGAAGCGGGGGGGGCTTGGGTCAGTTGCTGCGGGGGGTGCAGAGCTGTTGGCCGGGGTAGGGGTAGGGGTAGCCAGGTGGAAAGCATGGCCAGCCGTAGAAAAATGCTAATTGGAATTCTCAATTATCGTGGATTTATCGGTGGTGACAGTGTTTCCTAGCCTCAGAGCAGTCGGCAGCTGCTCTTATTCTCCATGGACTTTATAGTGTCCCAGAACTTTTTGGAGTTTGTGCTACAGGATGCATATTTCTGTTTGATAAAGGTAGCCTTTGCTTTCCTAACTGCCTGTATATATTGGTTCCTAACTTCCCTGAAAAGTTGCATATCGTGGGGGCTATTTGATGCTAATGCAATACGCCACAGGATGTTTTTGTGCTGGTCAAAGGAAGTCAGGTCTGGATGAGCTTGATGCTCCTTTCCAATAAATATTGAGAATCTTATTCTGGTGACATGATGATTGATGCTCAACTGCAGTTTCACAAATACAATGTATCCATAATAACATCATTATGTAGGCTAGCCTGCCCACCGTATCTGGGAGCTGTTGGCTATAACCTCATTATGTAGGCTAGCCTGCCCACCGTATCTGGCAGCTGTTGGCTATAACCTCATTATGTAGGCTAGCCTGCCCACCGTATCTGGCAGCTGTTGACTATAACCTCATTATGTAGGCTAGCCTAGGTTTCAAGACTAGTCACTCAACTGAGACTGCTCTTCTCTGTATCACGGAGGCGCTCCGCACTGCTAAAGCTAACTCTCTCTCCTCTGCTCTCATCCTTCTAGACCTATCGGCTGCCTTCGATACTGTGAACCATCAGATCCTCCTCTCCACCCTCTCCGAGTTGGGCATCTCCGGCGCGGCCCACGCTTGGATTGCGTCCTACCTGACAGGTCGCTCCTACCAGGTGGCATGGCGAGAATCTGTCTCCTCACCACGCGCTCTCACCACTGGTGTCCCCCAGGGCTCTGTTCTAGGCCCTCTCCTATTCTCGCTATACACCAAGTCACTTGGCTCTGTCATAACCTCACATGGTCTCTCCTATCATTGCTATGCAGACGACACACAATTAATCTTCTCCTTTCCCCCTTCTGATGACCAGGTGGCGAATCGCATCTCTGCATGTCTGGCAGACATATCAGTGTGGATGACGGATCACCACCTCAAGCTGAACCTCGGCAAGACGGAGCTGCTCTTCCTCCCGGGGAAGGACTGTCCGTTCCATGATCTTGCCATCACGGTTGACAACTCCATTGTGTCCTCCTCCCAGAGCGCTAAGAACCTTGGCGTGATCCTGGACAACACCCTGTCGTTCTCCACCAACATCAAGGCGGTGGCCCGTTCCTGTAGGTTCATGCTCTACAACATCCGCAGAGTACGACCCTGCCTCACACAGGAAGCGGCGCAGGTCCTAATCCAGGCACTTGTCATCTCCCGTCTGGATTACTGCAACTCGCTGCTGGCTGGGCTCCCTGCCTGTGCCATTAAACCCCTACAACTCATCCAGAACGCCGCAGCCCGTCTGGTGTTCAACCTTCCCAAGTTCTCTCACGTCACCCCGCTCCTCCGCTCTCTCCACTGGCTTCCAGTTGAAGCTCGCATCCGCTACAAGACCATGGTGCTTGCCTACGGAGCTGTGAGGGGAACGGCACCTCAGTACCTTCAGGCTCTGATCAGGCCCTACACCCAAACAAGGGCACTGCGCTCATCCACCTCTGGCCTGCTCGCCTCCCTACCACTGAGGAAGTACAGTTCCCGCTCAGCCCAGTCAAAACTGTTCGCTGCTCTGGCACCCCAATGGTGGAACAAACTCCCTCACGACGCCAGGACAGCGGAGTCAATCACCACCTTCCGGAGACACCTGAAACCCCACCTCTTCAAGGAATACCTAGGATAAAGCAATCCTTCTGCCCCCCCCCCCCCTCCTTAAAAGATCTGATGCACTATTGTAATCTGTTCCACTGGATGTCATAAATGCACCAATTTGTAAGTCGCTCTGGATAAGAGCGTCTGCTAAATGACTTAAATGTAAATGTAAATGTAGCCTGCCCACCGTATCTGGGAGCTGTTGACTATAATCTCATTATGTAGGCTAGCCTGCCCACCGTATCTGGGAGCTGTTGGCTATAACCTCATTATGTAGGCTAGCCTGCCCACCGTATCTGGGAGCTGTTGGCTATAACCTCATTATGTAGGCTAGCCTGCCCACCGTATCTGGGAGCTGTTGGCTATAACCTCATTATGTAGGCTAGCCTGCCCACCGTATCTGGGAGCTGTTGGCTATAACCTCATTATGTAGACTAGCCTGCCCACCGTATCTGGGAGCTGTTGGCTATAACCTCATTATGTAGGCTAGCCTGCCCACCGTATCTGGGAGCTGTTGGCTATAACCTCATTATGTAGGCTAGCCTGCCCACCGTATCTGGGAGCTGTTGGCTATAACCTCATTATGTAGGCTAGCCTGCCCACCGTATCTGGGAGCTGTTGGCTATAATCTCATTATGTAGACTAGCCTGCCCACCGTATCTGGGAGCTGTTGGCTATAACCTCATTATGTAGGTTAGCCTGCCCACCGTATCTGGGAGCTGTTGACTATAATCTCATTATGTAGGCTAGCCTGCCCACCGTATCTGGGAGCTGTTGGCTATAACCTCATTATGTAGGCTAGCCTGCCCACCGTTTCTGGGAGCTGTTGGCTATAACCTCATTATGTAGGCTAGCCTGCCCACCGTATCTGGGAGCTGTTGGCTGTAACCTCATTATGTAGGCTAGCCTGCCCACCGTATCTGGAAGCTGTTGGCTATAACCTCATTATGTAGGCTAGCTTGCCCACCGTATCTGGGAGCTGTTGACTATAACCTCATTATGTAGGCTAGCCTGCCCACCGTATCTGGGAGCTTTTGGCTATAACCTCATTATGTAGGCTAGCCTGCCCACCGTATCTGGGAGCTGTTGGCTATAACCTCATTATGTAGGCTAGCCTGCCCACCGTACCTGGGAGCTGTTGGCTATAACCTCATTATGTAGACTAGCCTGCCCACCGTATCTGGGAGCTGTTGGCTGTAACCTCATTATGTAGGCTAGCCTGCCCACCGTATCTGGAAGCTGTTGGCTATAACCTCATTATGTAGGCTAGCCTGCCCACCGTATCTGGGAGCTGTTGGCTATAACCTCATTATGTAGGCTAGCCTGCCCACCGTATCTGGGAGCTGTTGGCTATAACCTCATTATGTAGGCTAGCCTGCCCACCGTATGTGAGAGCTGTTGGCTATAACCTCATTATGTAGGCTAGCCTGCCCACCGTATCTGGGAGCTGTTGGCTATAACCTCATTATGTAGGCTAGCCTACCCACCGTATCTGGGAGCTGTTGGCTATAACCTCATTATGTAGGCTAGCCTGCCCACCGTATCTGGGAGCTGTTGACTATAACCTCATTATGTAGGCTAGCCTGCCCACCGTATCTGGGAGCTGTTGGCTATAACCTCATTATGTAGGCTAGCCTGCCCACCGTATCTGGGAGCTGTTGGCTATAACCTCATTATGTAGGCTAGCCTGCCCACCGTATCTGGGAGCTGTTGGCTATAACCTCATTATGTAGGCTAGCCTGCCCACCGTATCTGGCAGCTGTTGGCTATAACCTCATTATGTAGGCTAGCCTGCCCACCGTATCTGGCAGCTGTTGGCTATAACCTCATTATGTAGGCTAGGCTGCCCACCGTATCTGGCAGCTGTTGGCTATAACCTCATTATGTAGGCTAGCCTGCCCACCGTATCTGGGAGCTGTTGGCTATAACCTCATTATGTAGGCTAGCCTGCCCACCGTATCTGGGAGCTGTTGGCTATAACCTCATTATGTAGGCTAGCCTGCCCACCGTATCTGGGAGCTGTTGGCTATAACCTCATTATGTAGGCTAGGCTGCCCACCGTATCTGGCAGCTGTTGGCTATAACCTCATTATGTAGGCTAGCCTGCCCACCGTATCTGGGAGCTGTTGACTATAACCTCATTATGTAGGCTAGCCTGCCCACCGTATCTGGGAGCTGTTGGCTATAACCTCATTATGTAGGCTAGCCTGCCCACCGTATCTGGGAGCTGTTGACTATAACCTCATTATGTAGGCTAGCCTGCCCACCGTATCTGGGAGCTGTTGGCTATAACCTCATTATGTAGACTAGCCTGCCCACCGTATCTGGGAGCTGTTGACTATAACCTCATTATGTAGGCTAGCCTGCCCACCGTATCTGGGAGCTGTTGGCTATAACCTCATTATGTAGGCTAGCCTGCCCACCGTATCTGGGAGCTGTTGACTATAACCTCATTATGTAGGCTAGCCTGCCCACCGTATCTGGGAGCTGTTGGCTATAACCTCATTATGTAGACTAGCCTGCCCACCGTATCTGGGAGCTGTTGACTATAACCTCATTATGTAGGCTAGCCTGCCCACCGTATCTGGGAGCTGTTGGCTATAACCTCATTATGTAGGCTAGCCTGCCCACCGTATCTGGGAGCTGTTGGCTATAACCTCATTATGTAGGCTAGCCTGCCCACCGTATCTGGGAGCTGTTGGCTATAACCTCATTATGTAGGCTAGCCTGCCCACCGTATCTGGGAGCTGTTGGCTATAACCTCATTATGTAGGCTAGCCTGCCCACCGTATCTGGGAGCTGTTGGCTATAACCTCATTATGTAGGCTAGCCTGCCCACCGTATCTGGGAGCTGTTGGCTATAACCTCATTATGTAGGCTAGCCTGCCCACCGTATCTGGGAACTGTTGGCTATAACCTCATTATGTAGGCTAGCCTGCCCACCGTATCTGGGAGCTGTTGGCTATAACCTCATTATGTAGGCTAGCCTGCCCACCGTATCTGGCAGCTGTTGGCTATAACCTCATTATGTAGGCTAGCCTGCCCACCGTATCTGGGAGCTGTTGACTATAACCTCATTATGTAGGCTAGCCTGCCCACCGTATCTGGGAGCTGTTGGCTATAACCTCATTATGTAGGCTAGCCTGCCCACCGTATCTGGAAGCTGTTGGCTATAACCTCATTATGTAGACTAGCCTGCCCACCGTATCTGGGAGCTGTTGACTATAACCTCATTATGTAGGCTAGCCTGCCCACCGTATCTGGGAGCTGTTGGCTATAACCTCATTATGTAGGCTAGCCTGCCCACCGTATCTGGGAGCTGTTGACTATAACCTCATTATGTAGGCTAGCCTGCCCACCGTATCTGGGAGCTGTTGGCTATAACCTCATTATGTAGACTAGCCTGCCCACCGTATCTGGGAGCTGTTGACTATAACCTCATTATGTAGGCTAGCCTGCCCACCGTATCTGGGAACTGTTGGCTATAACCTCATTATGTAGGCTAGCCTGCCCACCGTATCTGGGAGCTGTTGGCTATAACCTCATTATGTAGGCTAGCCTGCCCACCGTATCTGGGAGCTGTTGGCTATAACCTCATTATGTAGGCTAGCCTGCCCACCGTATCTGGGAGCTGTTGGCTATAACCTCATTATGTAGGCTAGCCTGCCCACCGTATCTGGGAGCTGTTGGCTATAACCTCATTATGTAGGCTAGCCTGCCCACCGTATCTGGGAACTGTTGGCTATAACCTCATTATGTAGGCTAGCCTGCCCACCGTATCTGGGAGCTGTTGGCTATAACCTCATTATGTAGGCTAGCCTGCCCACCGTATCTGGGAACTGTTGGCTATAACCTCATTATGTAGGCTAGCCTGCCCACCGTATCTGGGAGCTGTTGGCTATAACCTCATTATGTAGGCTAGCCTGCCCACCGTATCTGGGAGCTGTTGGCTATAACCTCATTATGTAGGCTAGCCTGCCCACCGTATCTGGGAGCTGTTGGCTATAACCTCATTATGTAGGCTAGCCTGCCCACCGTATCTGGCAGCTGTTGGCTATAACCTCATTATGTAGACTAGCCTGCCCACCGTATCTGGGAGCTGTTGGCTATAACCTCATTATGTAGGCTAGCCTGCCCACCGTATCTGGGAGCTGTTGGCTATAACCTCATTATGTAGGCTAGCCTGCCCACCGTATCTGGAAGCTGTTGGCTATAACCTCATTATGTAGGCTAGCCTGCCCACCGTATCTGGCAGCTGTTGGCTATAACCTCATTATGGAGGCTAGCCTGCCCACCGTATCTGGGAGCTGTTGGCTATAACCTCATTATGTAGGCTAGCCTGCCCACCGTATCTGGGAGCTGTTGGCTATAACCTCATTATGTAGACTAGCCTGCCCACCGTATCTGGGAGCTGTTGGCTATAACCTCATTATGTAGGCTAGCCTGCCCACCGTATCTGGGAGCTGTTGGCTATAACCTCATTATGTAGGCTAGCCTGCCCACCGTATCTGGGAACTGTTGGCTATAACCTCATTATGTAGGCTAGCCTGCCCACCGTATCTGGGAGCTGTTGGCTATAACCTCATTATGTAGGCTAGCCTGCCCACCGTATCTGGGAGCTGTTGGCTATAACCTCATTATGTAGGCTAGCCTGCCCACCGTATCTGGGAGCTGTTGACTATAACCTCATTATGTAGGCTAGCCTGCCCACCGTATCTGGCAGCTGTTGACTATAACCTCATTATGTAGGCTAGCCTGCCCACCGTATCTGGCAGCTGTTGACTATAACCTCATTATGTAGGCTAGCCTGCCCACCGTATCTGGGAGCTGTTGGCTATAACCTCATTATGTAGGCTAGCCTGCCCACCGTATCTGGCAGCTGTTGGCTATAACCTCATTATGTAGGCTAGCCTGCCCACCGTATCTGGGAGCTGTTGGCTATAACCTCATTATGTAGGCTAGCCTGCCCACCGTATCTGGCAGCTGTTGGCTATAACCTCATTATGTAGGCTAGCCTGCCCACCGTATCTGGAAGCTGTTGGCTATAACCTCATTATGTAGACTAGCCTGCCCACCGTATCTGGGAGCTGTTGACTATAACCTCATTATGTAGGCTAGCCTGCCCACCGTATCTGGGAGCTGTTGGCTATAACCTCATTATGTAGGCTAGCCTGCCCACCGTATCTGGGAGCTGTTGACTATAACCTCATTATGTAGGCTAGCCTGCCCACCGTATCTGGGAGCTGTTGGCTATAACCTCATTATGTAGGCTAGCCTGCCCACCGTATCTGGCAGCTGTTGGCTATAACCTCATTATGTAGACTAGCCTGCCCACCGTATCTGGGAGCTGTTGGCTATAACCTCATTATGTAGGCTAGCCTGCCCACCGTATCTGGGAGCTGTTGGCTATAACCTCATTATGTAGGCTAGCCTGCCCACCGTATCTGGAAGCTGTTGGCTATAACCTCATTATGTAGGCTAGCCTGCCCACCGTATCTGGCAGCTGTTGGCTATAACCTCATTATGTAGGCTAGCCTGCCCACCGTATCTGGGAGCTGTTGGCTATAACCTCATTATGTAGGCTAGCCTGCCCACCGTATCTGGGAGCTGTTGGCTATAACCTCATTATGTAGACTAGCCTGCCCACCGTATCTGGGAGCTGTTGGCTATAACCTCATTATGTAGGCTAGCCTGCCCACCGTATCTGGGAGCTGTTGGCTATAACCTCATTATGTAGGCTAGCCTGCCCACCGTATCTGGGAGCTGTTGGCTATAACCTCATTATGTAGGCTAGCCTGCCCACCGTATCTGGCAGCTGTTGGCTATAACCTCATTATGTAGACTAGCCTGCCCACCGTATCTGGGAGCTGTTGGCTATAACCTCATTATGTAGGCTAGCCTGCCCACCGTATCTGGGAGCTGTTGGCTATAACCTCATTATGTAGGCTAGCCTGCCCACCGTATCTGGCAGCTGTTGTTAGACCTGAACATGCGATGGAAACACATGGAACTTTATGTTTTTATTCAGTACATGAAAACTTAAGCAAAAAAAGTCTGTTGTGTTCACTACATCGTCATGCACTGAATTTTATCTGTAACAAGTCTGTTTGGTGGGAACACACCACTGGTGGGAGAATTCGCATATTTTCTTTATGCAGAATTGTTTTAATTAGCATGTTAATCTTTTGGCAATTGGATGGAAACCTTAGATACTGTCAGTCACTCAATTAGTCATGTCAGCTAACATTTCTTAGGTTGGTAAATTAATCTAGCTACCTATCTAAATTTGTAGTAATCATATTCGAAACTACCGACCGGGAGGCCCCCAAATTGATTTTGTTAGTCACTCTCACTCAGATATCGTATTAGAAAGCTAAAATTTCCCTCCACCCCATGACAAAATTAGTAGATTGTATGAAATTAGTTGTTAAATAGCTACATCTTTTCTCCGCCCAACTGCAAAATGTGTAGAATTTCAGAAAACTTGCTTTAAAAATGCAAAATTTTCTCTACATCCTATGGCAACATGTGTAGAATTGCAGAAAACTTGCTTTAAAACTGCACCATTTTCTCTACATCCTATGGCAAAATGTGTAGAATTGCAGAAAACTTGCTTTAAAACTGCACAATTTTCTCTACATCCTATGGCAAAATGTGTAGAATTGCAGAAAACTTGCTTTAAAAATGAAACATTTTCTCTACATCCTATGGCAAAATGTGTAGAATTGCAGAAAACTTGCTTTAAAACTGCACCATTTTCTCTACATCCTATGGCAAAATGTGTAGAATTGCAGAAAACTTGCTTTAAAACTGCACCATTTTTCTCTACATACTATGGCAAAATGTGTAGAATTGCAGAAAATTTACTCTAAAACTTCAATGTTTTCTGTCCACTGTCAAGAGTGGTGCCGCTACAATGTTTTGCTCAAATTTGTACTCAGGGCTCCCAAAAGGCTAGGACCGGCTCTGACTGCTTGTGTGGGTATGCAGACCGGCAAACCACATGACGAGTTCAGATATGCTATCAAAGTTGCCCATCCTTGCTCTATAACATTGTTATTACACTGTAATAACCCACGTATAACATAACCTTCATTCATCACCTCTCTCCATGGAAATATCAGTGTATCAGTTACCTATTGTCCCTCCGCTGTCTCTATTGCATCATGATCACAATAACCGCTGTAGCCATATCTAACCCAGCCACCCTTCTCTGACCTGTATTGCGGGATTATGCGGCTTTCTTCGCATATGTTTTCTTTTTTCACTTTGTCCGGTAGGCCAAACGTAAAGCAGATGTTTGTGATGAAGTGAAGCAAGCTCTCTCTGCCAGGAAGGGGATTAAAGAAAACCAAACATGACGTCTCTCTCCAAATGATGTTTTGTTTCAGGTGACAGGGAGGGACTTCGTCCACACACCTTCGGACAGCTCAGCGTACTTCCTCCATCAACCGCTGTGATATATAAACCGAGCGCGTCGAACTGCAGTCGAAGTCCTCCTATAGTTTGCAAGGAGCTATTTGCAAGTCTAGGCTACTGCTGGAAGGATATCGCTGTCTCTCTCTCTCTCTCTCTCTTATCCACTATTCTAACTAAAACGTTGGAAGAGTGTCGCCTGGCAACGCAGGCACAAGATACCGCCGCAAAGTAGAAGGTAGGACCTTTTCCAAAATTCCGTAGAGGGATTTTATTTCTTCTGTTGTGACCGATATTTTTCTGCTGCATGTGTGTTTTTGTTATATTTTTGGGAATCTTTGAGAAGGTTTTTACAAACGTTTGTACTATTTGAAATACAGTTGGCACAAATAGACTATTTAGAGTAATGTCTGTTATTTTTTTAAATGTCATTTCAGATTAAATCAAGACCAGGGATAGCCTACATCCCGTCACATATTTTTAAAGAAGCAAACATGAATTCTCCGCACTTTGCCATAGACTTTCTGCTGTTGTGCATATCTTTCGGAGCAAGTGTATTGGCAGCCAACTCTCCCAGCGTATCCTCGACGTTGCCAGCCACCAATTTCACCGATCTTGGCGCAGCGTTCAACTATAGAGAAGCAGGCAGCGAAAATATTCCCCTGACCAGGAGGAAGCGTTATATTTCCCAAAACGACATGCTTGCCATTCTTGATTACCACAATAAAGTAAGAGGGAAGGTTTTCCCTCCGGCGTCCAATATGGAGTACATGGTAAGTGATTTATATCTTTTACTTTATCAATAAATTGCTCATTGATTAATGATGAATTATCTTTCTGCTTTGCCTGCGTTCCCTTCCTTCACTTGTTCTTCTAATTTTTAATACTGATATTGAGGTTTATGTATTGATAAATAGCCTGCTTGTTAGATCAGTGGCCAGGGTTATTATAAACTCCAGTTTAGATGTCCTGGAGAAGCTGCTCTATCCACTGATACATGTCTACTTAGCAGCTCTATCCACTGATACATGTCTACTTAGCAGCTCTATCCACTGATACATGTCTACTTAGCAGCTCTATCCACTGATACATGTCTACTTAGCAGCTCTATCCACTGATACATGTCTACTTAGCAGCTCTATCCACTGATACATGTCTACTTAGCAGCTCTATCCACTGATACATGTCTACTTAGCAGCTCTATCCACTGATACATGTCTACTTAGCAGCTCTATCCACTGATACATGTCTACTTAGCAGCTCTATCCACTGATACATGTCTACTTAGCAGCTCTATCCACTGATACATGTCTACTTAGCAGCTCTATCCACTGATACATGTCTACTTAGCAGCTCTATCCACTGATACATGTCTACTTAGCAGCTCTATCCACTGATACATGTCTACTTAGCAGCTCTATCCACTGATACATGTCTACTTAGCAGCTCTATCCACTGATACATGTCTACTTAGCAGCTCTATCCACTGATACATGTCTACTTAGCAGCTCTATCCACTGATACATGTCTACTTAGCAGCTCTATCCACTGATACATGTCTACTTAGCAGCTCTATCCACTGATACATGTCTACTTAGCAGCTCTATCCACTGATACATGTCTACTTAGCAGCTCTATCCACTGATACATGTCTACTTAGCAGCTCTATCCACTGATACATGTCTACTTAGCAGCTCTATCCACTGATACATGTCTACTTAGCAGCTCTATCCACTGATACATGTCTACTTAGCAGCTCTATCCACTGATACATGTCTACTTAGCAGCTCTATCCACTGATACATGTCTACTTAGCAGCTCTATCCACTGATACATGTCTACTTAGCAGCTCTATCCACTGATACATGTCTACTTAGCAGCTCTATCCACTGATACATGTCTACTTAGCAGCTCTATCCACTGATACATGTCTACTTAGCAGCTCTATCCACTGATACATGTCTACTTAGCAGCTCAATTCATTGATACATGTCTACTTAGCAGCTCTATCCACTGATACATGTCTACTTAGCAGCTCTATCCACTGATACATGTCTACTTAGCAGCTCTATCCACTGATACATGTCTACTTAGCAGCTCTATCCACTGATACATGTCTACTTAGCAGCTCTATCCACTGATACATGTCTACTTAGCAGCTCTATCCACTGATACATGTCTACTTAGCAGCTCTATCCACTGATACATGTATACTTAGCAGCTCAATTCATTGATACATGTCTACTTAGCAGCTCAATTCATTGATACATGTCTACTTAGCAGCTCAATTCATTGATACATGTCTACTTAGCAGCTCAATTCATTGATACATGTCTACTTAGCAGCTCAATTCATTGATACATGTCTACTTAGCAGCTCAATTCATTGATACATGTCTACTTAGCAGCTCAATTCATTGATACATGTCTACTTAGCAGCTCAATTCATTGATACATGTCTACTTAGCAGCTCAATTCATTGATACATGTCTACTTAGCAGCTCAATTCATTGATACATGTCTACTTAGCAGCTCAATTCATTGATACATGTCTACTTAGCAGCTCAATTCATTGATACATGTCTACTTAGCAGCTCTATCCACTGATACATGTTTACTTAGCAGCTCTATCCACTGATACATGTTTACTTAGCAGCTCTATCCACTGATACATGTCTACTTAGCAGCTCTATCCACTGATACATGTCTACTTAGCAGCTCTATCCACTGATACATGTCTACTTAGCAGCTCTATCCACTGATACATGTCTACTTAGCAGCTCTATCCACTGATACATGTCTACTTAGCAGCTCTATCCACTGATACATGTCTACTTAGCAGCTCTATCCACTGATACATGTTTACTTAGCAGCTCTATCCACTGATACATGTTTACTTAGCAGCTCTATCCACTGATACATGTCTACTTAGCAGCTCAATTCATTGATACATGTCTACTTAGCAGCTCAATTCATTGATACATGTCTACTTAGCAGCTCAATTCATTGATACATGTCTACTTAGCAGCTCAATTCATTGATACATGTCTACTTAGCAGCTCAATTCATTGATACATGTCTACTTAGCAGCTCTATCCACTGATACATGTCTACTTAGCAGCTCTATCCACTGATACATGTCTACTTAGCAGCTCAATTCATTGATACATGTTTACTTAGCACACAATTCATTGATAAATGTGTGTTGCTTAGTGAAAGAAGCTCTCTGTCATGGTGACTGGTGATGTGTGATAGGTTGATGTGAATCAAGGTCCCCCAGATGGCACCATATTCCCTATATAGTGTACTACTCTTGACCACAGTCCATGTGGCTATGGTCAAAAGTAGTGCACTATATAGGGAATAGGGGTCTATTTGGAATGGAACCAATGTGTAGTTCAGAGCAGGATGCTCAGTGACAAATATCTCCTCTGACCCCCTCTCTGACCCTCTCTGGCCCCCTCTCTGACCCTCTCTGACCCTCTCTGACCCCCTCTGTGACCCCCTCTCTGACCCCCTCTCTGACCCTCTCTGACCCTCTCTGACCCTCTCTGACCCTATCTGACCCTATCTGGCCCCCTCTCTGACCCTCTCTGGCCCCCTCTCTGACCCCCTCTCTGACCCTCTCTGACCCTCTCTGGCCCCCTCTCTGACCCTCTCTGACCCCCTCTCTGACCCTCTCTGACCCCCTCTCTAACCCTCTCTGACCCCCTCTCTGACCCTCTCTGACCCTCTCTGGCCCCCTCTCTGACCCTCTCTGACCCTCTCTGACCCCCTCTGACCCTCTCTGACCCTCTCTGGCCCCCTCTCTGACCCTCTCTGGCCCCCTCTCTGACCCCCTCTCTGACTCTCTCTGACCCTCTCTGGCCCCCTCTCTGACCCTCTCTGGCCCCCTCTCTGACCCTCTCTGGCACCCTCTCTGACCCTCTCTGACCCTCTCTGACCCTCTCTGACCCCCTCTCTGACCCTCTCTGACCCTCTCTGACCCTCTCTGGCCCCCTCTCTGACCCTCTCTGGCCCCCTCTCTGACCCTCTCTGGCCCCCTCTCTGACCCTCTCTGGCCCCCTCTCTGACCCTCTCTGGCCCCCTCTCTGACCCTCTCTGAACCCCTCTCTGACCCTCTCTGAACCCCTCTCTGACCCTCTCTGAACCCCTCTCTGACCCTCTCTGGCCCCCTCTCTGACCCTCTCTGGCCCCCTCTCTGACCCTCTCTGACCCTCTCTGGCCCCCTCTCTGACCGTCTCTGACCCTCTCTGGCCCCCTCTCTGACCCTCTCTGAACCTCTCTGACCCTCTCTGACCCTCTCTGGCCCCCCTCTGACCCTCTCTGACCCTCTCTGGCCCCCTCTCTGACCCTCTCTGGCCCCCCTCTGACCCTCTCTGACCCTCTCTGGCCCCCTCTCTGACCCTCTCTGGCCCCCTCTCTGACCCTCTCTGACCCTCTCTGGCCCCCTCTCTGACCCTCTCTGGCCCCCTCTCTGACCCTCTCTGACCCCCTCTCTGGCCCCCTCTCTGACCCTCTCTGACACTCTCTGACCCTCTCTGACCCTTTCTGACCCTCTCTGACCCTCTATGACCCTCTCTGGCCCCCTCTCTGACCCTCTCTGGCCCTCTCTCTGACCCTCTCTGGCCCCCTCTCTAAACCTCTCTGACCCTCTCTCTGACCCTCTCTGGCCCCGTCTCTGACCCTCTCTGACCCTCTCTCTGACCCTCTCTGGCCCCCTCTCTGACCCTCTCTGACCCTCTCTGGCCCCCTATTTGACCCTCTCTGACCCTCTCTGACCGTCTCTGGCCCTCTCTGACGCTCTCTGACCCTCTCTGACACCCTCTCTGACCCTCTCTGGCCCCCTCTCTGGCCCCCTCTCTGACCCTCTCTGAACCTCTCTGACCCTCTCTGACCCTTTCTGGCCCCCTCTCTGACCCTCTCTGACGCTCTCTGACCCTCTCTGGCCCCCTCTCTGACCCTCTCTGACACCCTCTCTGACCCTCTCTGGCCCCCTCTCTGGCCCTCTCTGGCCCTCTCTGACCCTCTCTGACCCTCTCTGGCCCCCTCTCTGACCCTCTCTGGCCCCCTCTCTGACCCTCTCTGACCCTCTCTGGCCCTCTCTGACCCTCTCTGGCCCCTCTCTGGCCCCCTCTCTGGGCCCCTCTCTGACCCTCTCTGGCCCCTCTCTGGCCCTCTCTGGCCCCCTCTCTGGCCCCCTCTCTGACCCTCTCTGGCCCCCTCTCTGACCCTCTCTGACACTCTCTGGCCCCTCTCTGGCCCTCTCTGGCCCCCTCTCTGACCCTCTCTGGCCCCCTCTGGCCCCCTCTCTGACCCTCTCTGACCCTCTCTGACCCCCTCTGACCCTCTCTGGCCCCCTCTCTGACCCCCTCTGACCCTCTCTGACCCTCTCTGACACTATCTGGCCCCCTCTCTGAACCTGACCCAGCTGTTGAGCACATTTGAGCGTCCAGGACCACCTACAGCCTCGCTGGGAGAGGGGGTCACGTTTTAGAGGGGTCACGTTTTAGAGGGGTCACGCTTTAGAGGGGTCACGTTTTAGAGGGGTCACGCTTTAGAGGGGTCACGCTTTAGAGGGGTCACGTTTTAGAGGGGTCACGTTTTAGAGGGGTCACGTTTTAGAGGGGTCACGTTTTAGAGGGGTCACGTTTTAGAGGGGTCACGTTTTAGAGGGGTCACGTTTTAGAGGGGTCACGTTTTAGAGGGGTCACGTTCTAGAGGGGGTCACGTTTTAGAGGGGTCACGTTTTAGAGGGGTCACGTTTTAGAGGGGTCACGTTCTAGAGGGGTCACGTTTTAGAGGGGTCACGTTTTAGAGGGTGACTGACGGGGAAAACATTAAGAGTCAAAAGTAGTGCACTACTTATGAAATAGGGTGCCTTTTGTGATCCAAGTGTCCATGTAGTGGTGTAATGGGTTTGGTTGGAGTTGTTCATGACTTGAGTGATGAATGGGTTTAAAGACACGGTAGCCGGTAGCCGGTAGCCGGTAGCCGGTAGCATTCCCTGGACAATGTCCAGTTTAGAGGCTTTATGTCCTTAAGGATGGCTGTAGAGAGACTAGCTCCAGTTGCATGTTGCAGATACAGAGATGGGTGTGTTCCAAGTAGTGTTCCAAGTAGTGTTCCAAGTAGTGTTCCAAGTAGAGGCTGCTGTAAAAAGGCCCTAGCTATAATAAACCAACTATTGGCGGCGCATCGCTCTGAACAGGCCAGGTGCATAGCTATCATAGGAGCGATGGTGGCTGGCAACGTCAAGGACGCGGTGGGAGAGTTGGCAGTCAATACACTTACAGTCTATGGCAAAGTGCAGAACATTCATGTTTGCTCATTTAAAGGTATGTGATGGGTATGTAGGCTATCCCTAGTCTTGATTTAAATTAAATATAAAAGAACAGACATTACTCTAGTAGTCTATTTTTTCGGTGTGACAACTTAAATCTAGTACTACCATCTAGGGGGTTGGACCACGTGAGAGAGTAGTACTACCATCTAGGAGTTTGAACCACGTGAGAGAGAGAGAGTAGTACTATAATCTAGGAGGTTGAACCACGTGAGAGAGAGAGTAGTACTATAATCTAGGAGGTTGTACCACGTGAGAGAGAGAGAGTAGTACTATAATCTAGGAGGTTGTACCACGTGAGAGAGAGAGAGTAGTACTATAATCTAGGAGGTTGTACCACGTGAGAGAGAGAGAGTAGTACTATAATCTAGGAGGTTAAACCATGTGAGAGAGTAGTACTATAATCTAGGAGGTTGAACCACGTGAGAGAGAGAGAGAGTAGTACTATAATCTAGGAGGTTGAACCACGAGAGAGAGAGAGAGTAGTACTATAATCTAGGAGGTTGAACCACGAGAGAGAGAGAGTAGTACTATAATCTAGGAGGTTGTACCACGTGAGAGAGAGAGTAGTACTATAATCTAGGAGGTTGAACCACGAGAGAGAGAGAGTAGTATTATAATCTAGGAGGTTGAACCACGTGAGAGAGAGAGAGTAGTAATATAATCTAGGAGGTTGAACCACGTGAGAGAGAGAGTAGTACTATAATCTAGGAGGTTGTACCACGTGAGAGAGAGAGAGTAGTACTATAATCTAGGAGGTTGTACCACGTGAGAGAGAGAGTAGTACTATAATCTAGGAGGTTGAACCACGTGAGAGAGAGAGTAGTACTATAATCTAGGAGGTTGTACCACGTGAGAGAGAGAGAGTAGTACTATAATCTAGGAGGTTGAACCACGTGAGAGAGAAGGTAGTACTATAATCTAGGAGGTTGAACCACGTGAGAGAGAGAGTAGTACTATAATCTAGGAGGTTGAACCACGTGAGAGAGAGAGAGTAGTACTATAATCTAGGAGGTTGAACCACGTGAGAGAGTAGTACTATAATCTAGGAGGCTGAACCACGTGAGAGAGAGAGTAGTACTATAATCTAGGAGGTTGTACCACGAGAGAGAGAGAGAGTAGTACTATAATCTAGGAGGTTGAACCACGTGAGAGAGAGAGTAGTACTATAATCTAGGAGGTTGAACCACGTGAGAGAGAGAGAGTAGTACTATAATCTAGGAGGTTGTACCACGTGAGAGAGTAGTACTATAATCTAGGAGGTTGAACCACGTGAGAGAGAGAGAGAGTAGTTCTATAATCTAGGAGGTTGAACCACGTGAGAGAGAGAGTAGTACTATAATCTAGGAGGTTGAACCACGTGAGAGAGAGAGTAGTACTACCATCTAGGAGGTTGTACCACGTGAGAGAGAGAGAGTAGTACTATAATCTAGGAGGTTGTACCACGTGAGAGAGAGAGTAGTACTATAATCTAGGAGGTTGTACCACGTGAGAGAGAGAGAGTAGTACTATAATCTAGGAGGTTGAACCACGTGAGAGAGAGAGTAGTACTATAATCTAGGAGGTTAAACCACGTGAGAGAGAGAGTAGTACTATAATCTAGGAGGTTGAACCGCGTGAGAGAGAGAGAGCAGTACTATAATCTAGGAGGCTGAACCACGTGAGAGAGAGAGTAGTACTATAATCTAGGAGGTTGAACCACGTGAGATAGAGAGAGTAGTACTATAATCTAGGAGGTTGAACCACGTGAGAGAGAGAGAGTAGTACTATAATCTAGGAGGTTGAACCACGTGAGAGAGTAGTACTATAATCTAGGAGGCTGAACCACGTGAGAGAGAGAGTAGTACTATAATCTAGGAGGTTGTACCACGAGAGAGAGAGAGAGAGAGAGTAGTACTATAATCTAGGATGTTGAACCACGTGAGAGAGAGAGTAGTACTATAATCTAGGAGGTTGAACCACGTGAGAGAGAGAGAGTAGTACTACCATCTAGGAGGTTGAACCACGTGAGAGAGAGAGTAGTACTATAATCTAGGAGGTTGTACCACGTGAGAGAGAGAGAGTAGTACTATAATCTAGGAGGTTGAACCACGTGAGAGAGTAGTACTATAATCTAGGAGGCTGAACCACGTGAGAGAGAGAGTAGTACTATAATCTAGGAGGTTGTACCACGAGAGAGAGAGAGAGAGTAGTACTATAATCTAGGAGGTTGAACCACGTGAGAGAGAGAGTAGTACTATAATCTAGGAGGTTGAACCACGTGAGAGAGAGAGAGTAGTACTACCATCTAGGAGGTTGAACCACGTGAGAGAGAGAGAGTAGTACTATAATCTAGGAGGTTGAACCACGAGAGAGAGAGAGAGTAGTACTATAATCTAGGAGGTTGAACCACGTGAGAGAGAGAGTAGTACTATAATCTAGGAGGTTGTACCACGTGAGAGAGAGAGAGTAGTACTATAATCTAGGAGGTTGAACCACGTGAGAGAGTAGTACTATAATCTAGGAGGCTGAACCACGTGAGAGAGAGAGTAGTACTATAATCTAGGAGGTTGTACCACGAGAGAGAGAGAGAGAGTAGTACTATAATCTAGGAGGTTGAACCACGTGAGAGAGAGAGTAGTACTATAATCTAGGAGGTTGAACCACGTGAGAGAGAGAGAGTAGTACTACCATCTAGGAGGTTGAACCACGTGAGAGAGAGTAGTACTATAATCTAGGAGGTTGAACCACGAGAGAGAGAGAGAGTAGTACTATAATCTAGGAGGTTGAACCACGTGAGAGAGAGAGTAGTACTATAATCTAGGAGGTTGTACCACGTGAGAGAGAGATTAGTAGTACTATAATCTAGGAGGTTGTACCACGTGAGAGAGTAGTACTATAATCTAGGAGGTTGAACCACGTGAGAGAGAGAGAGAGTAGTACTATAATCTAGGAGGTTGAACCACGTGAGAGAGAGAGAGTAGTACTATAATCTAGGAGGTTGTACCACGTGAGAGAGTAGTACTATAATCTAGGAGGTTGAACCACGTGAGAGAGAGAGAGAGTACTACTATAATCTAGGAGGTTGAACCACGTGAGAGAGAGAGTAGTACTATAATCTAGGAGGTTGAACCACGTGAGAGAGAGAGTAGTACTACCATCTAGGAGGTTGTACCACGTGAGAGAGAGAGAGTAGTACTATAATCTAGGAGGTTGTACCACGTGAGAGAGAGAGTAGTACTATAATCTAGGAGGTTGTACCACGTGAGAGAGAGAGAGTAGTACTATAATCTAGGAGGTTGAACCACGTGAGAGAGAGAGTAGTACTATAATCTAGGAGGTTAAACCACGTGAGAGAGAGAGTAGTACTATAATCTAGGAGGTTGAACCACGTGAGAGAGAGAGAGTAGTACTATAATCTAGGAGGTTGAACCACGTGAGAGAGAGAGTAGTACTATAATCTAGGAGGTTGAACCACGTGAGAGAGAGTGTAGTACTACCATCTAGGAGGTTGAACCCCGAGAGAGAGAGAGAGAGTAGTACTATAATCTAGGAGGTTGAACCACGTGAGAGAGAGAGTAGTACTATAATCTAGGAGGTTGAACCACGTGAGAGAGAGAGTAGTACTATAATCTAGGAGGTTGAACCACGTGAGAGAGAGAGTAGTACTATAATCTAGGAGGTTGTACCACGTGAGAGAGAGAGAGTAGTCCTATAATCTAGGAGGTTGAACCACGTGAGAGAGAGAGTAGTACTATAATCTAGGAGGTTGAACCACGTGAGAGAGTAGTACTATAATCTAGGAGGTTGTACCACGTGAGAGAGAGAGAGTAGTACTACCATCTAGGAGGTTGAACCACGTGAGAGAGAGAGTAGTACTATAATCTAGGAGGTTGTACCACGTGAGAGAGAGAGAGTAGTCCTATAATCTAGGAGGTTGAACCACGTGAGAGAGAGAGAGTAGTACTACCATCTAGGAGGTTGAACCACGTGAGAGAGAGAGAGTAGTAATATAATCTATAAGGTTGAACCACGTGAGAGAGAGAGAGTAGTACTACCATCTAGGAGGTTGAACCACGTGAGAGAGAGAGAGTAGTACTACCATCTAGGAGGTTGAACCACGTGAGAGAGAGAGAGTAGTAATATAATCTATAAGGTTGAACCACGTGAGAGAGAGAGAGTAGTACTACCATCTAGGAGGTTGAACCACGTGAGAGAGAGAGAGTAGTACTATAATCTAGGAGGTTGAACCACGTGAGATAGAGAGAGTAGTACTATAATCTAGGAGGTTGAACCACGTGAGAGAGAGAGAGTAGTACTATAATCTAGGAGGTTGAACCACGTGAGAGAGTAGTACTATAATCTAGGAGGCTGAACCACGTGAGAGAGAGAGTAGTACTATAATCTAGGAGGTTGTACCACGAGAGAGAGAGAGAGAGAGAGTAGTACTATAATCTAGGATGTTGTACCACGTGAGAGAGAGAGAGTAGTACTATAATCTAGGAGGTTGAACCACGTGAGAGAGAGAGAGAGTAGTACTATAATCTAGGAGGTTGAACCACGTGAGAGAGAGAGAGTAGTACTATAATCTAGGAGGTTGTACCACGTGAGAGAGTAGTACTATAATCTAGGAGGTTGAACCACGTGAGAGAGAGAGAGAGTACTACTATAATCTAGGAGGTTGAACCACGTGAGAGAGAGAGTAGTACTATAATCTAGGAGGTTGAACCACGTGAGAGAGAGAGTAGTACTACCATCTAGGAGGTTGTACCACGTGAGAGAGAGAGAGTAGTACTATAATCTAGGAGGTTGTACCACGTGAGAGAGAGAGTAGTACTATAATCTAGGAGGTTGTACCACGTGAGAGAGAGAGAGTAGTTCTATAATCTAGGAGGTTGAACCACGTGAGAGAGAGAGTAGTACTATAATCTAGGAGGTTAAACCACGTGAGAGAGAGAGTAGTACTATAATCTAGGAGGTTGAACCACGTGAGAGAGAGAGAGTAGTACTATAATCTAGGAGGTTGAACCACGTGAGAGAGAGAGTAGTACTATAATCTAGGAGTTTGAACCACGTGAGATAGAGAGAGTAGTACTATAATCTAGGAGGTTGAACCACGTGAGAGAGAGTGTAGTACTACCATCTAGGAGGTTGAACCCCGAGAGAGAGAGAGAGAGTAGTACTATAATCTAGGAGGTTGAACCACGTGAGAGAGAGAGTAGTACTATAATCTAGGAGGTTGAACCACGTGAGAGAGAGAGTACTACTATAATCTAGGAGGTTGAACCACGTGAGAGAGAAGGTAGTACTATAATCTAGGAGGTTGAACCACGTGAGAGAGAGAGTAGTACTATAATCTAGGAGGTTGAACCACGTGAGAGAGAGAGAGTAGTACTATAATCTAGGAGGTTGAACCACGTGAGAGAGTAGTACTATAATCTAGGAGGCTGAACCACGTGAGAGAGAGAGTAGTACTATAATCTAGGAGGTTGTACCACGAGAGAGAGAGAGAGTAGTACTATAATCTAGGAGGTTGAACCACGTGAGAGAGAGAGTAGTACTATAATCTAGGAGGTTGAACCACGTGAGAGAGAGAGAGTAGTACTATAATCTAGGAGGTTGTACCACGTGAGAGAGTAGTACTATAATCTAGGAGGTTGAACCACGTGAGAGAGAGAGAGAGTAGTTCTATAATCTAGGAGGTTGAACCACGTGAGAGAGAGAGTAGTACTATAATCTAGGAGGTTGAACCACGTGAGAGAGAGAGTAGTACTACCATCTAGGAGGTTGTACCACGTGAGAGAGAGAGAGTAGTACTATAATCTAGGAGGTTGTACCACGTGAGAGAGAGAGTAGTACTATAATCTAGGAGGTTGTACCACGTGAGAGAGAGAGAGTAGTACTATAATCTAGGAGGTTGAACCACGTGAGAGAGAGAGTAGTACTATAATCTAGGAGGTTAAACCACGTGAGAGAGAGAGTAGTACTATAATCTAGGAGGTTGAACCGCGTGAGAGAGAGAGAGCAGTACTATAATCTAGGAGGCTGAACCACGTGAGAGAGAGAGTAGTACTATAATCTAGGAGGTTGAACCACGTGAGATAGAGAGAGTAGTACTATAATCTAGGAGGTTGAACCACGTGAGAGAGAGAGAGTAGTACTATAATCTAGGAGGTTGAACCACGTGAGAGAGTAGTACTATAATCTAGGAGGCTGAACCACGTGAGAGAGAGAGTAGTACTATAATCTAGGAGGTTGTACCACGAGAGAGAGAGAGAGAGAGAGTAGTACTATAATCTAGGATGTTGAACCACGTGAGAGAGAGAGTAGTACTATAATCTAGGAGGTTGAACCACGTGAGAGAGAGAGAGTAGTACTACCATCTAGGAGGTTGAACCACGTGAGAGAGAGAGTAGTACTATAATCTAGGAGGTTGTACCACGTGAGAGAGAGAGAGTAGTACTATAATCTAGGAGGTTGAACCACGTGAGAGAGTAGTACTATAATCTAGGAGGCTGAACCACGTGAGAGAGAGAGTAGTACTATAATCTAGGAGGTTGTACCACGAGAGAGAGAGAGAGAGTAGTACTATAATCTAGGAGGTTGAACCACGTGAGAGAGAGAGTAGTACTATAATCTAGGAGGTTGAACCACGTGAGAGAGAGAGAGTAGTACTACCATCTAGGAGGTTGAACCACGTGAGAGAGAGAGAGTAGTACTATAATCTAGGAGGTTGAACCACGAGAGAGAGAGAGAGTAGTACTATAATCTAGGAGGTTGAACCACGTGAGAGAGAGAGTAGTACTATAATCTAGGAGGTTGTACCACGTGAGAGAGAGAGAGTAGTACTATAATCTAGGAGGTTGAACCACGTGAGAGAGTAGTACTATAATCTAGGAGGCTGAACCACGTGAGAGAGAGAGTAGTACTATAATCTAGGAGGTTGTACCACGAGAGAGAGAGAGAGAGTAGTACTATAATCTAGGAGGTTGAACCACGTGAGAGAGAGAGTAGTACTATAATCTAGGAGGTTGAACCACGTGAGAGAGAGAGAGTAGTACTACCATCTAGGAGGTTGAACCACGTGAGAGAGAGTAGTACTATAATCTAGGAGGTTGAACCACGAGAGAGAGAGAGAGTAGTACTATAATCTAGGAGGTTGAACCACGTGAGAGAGAGAGTAGTACTATAATCTAGGAGGTTGTACCACGTGAGAGAGAGATTAGTAGTACTATAATCTAGGAGGTTGTACCACGTGAGAGAGTAGTACTATAATCTAGGAGGTTGAACCACGTGAGAGAGAGAGAGAGTAGTACTATAATCTAGGAGGTTGAACCACGTGAGAGAGAGAGAGTAGTACTATAATCTAGGAGGTTGTACCACGTGAGAGAGTAGTACTATAATCTAGGAGGTTGAACCACGTGAGAGAGAGAGAGAGTACTACTATAATCTAGGAGGTTGAACCACGTGAGAGAGAGAGTAGTACTATAATCTAGGAGGTTGAACCACGAGAGAGAGAGAGAGTAGTACTACCATCTAGGAGGTTGTACCACGTGAGAGAGAGAGAGTAGTACTATAATCTAGGAGGTTGTACCACGTGAGAGAGAGAGTAGTACTATAATCTAGGAGGTTGTACCACGTGAGAGAGAGAGAGTAGTACTATAATCTAGGAGGTTGAACCACGTGAGAGAGAGAGTAGTACTATAATCTAGGAGGTTAAACCACGTGAGAGAGAGAGTAGTACTATAATCTAGGAGGTTGAACCACGTGAGAGAGAGAGAGTAGTACTATAATCTAGGAGGTTGAACCACGTGAGAGAGAGAGTAGTACTATAATCTAGGAGTTTGAACCACGTGAGAGAGTAGTACTATAATCTAGGAGGTTAAACCACGTGAGAGAGAGAGTAGTACTATAATCTAGGAGGTTGAACCACGTGAGAGAGAGTGTAGTACTACCATCTAGGAGGTTGAACCCCGAGAGAGAGAGAGAGAGTAGTACTATAATCTAGGAGGTTGAACCACGTGAGAGAGAGAGTAGTACTATAATCTAGGAGGTTGAACCACGTGAGAGAGAGAGTAGTACTATAATCTAGGAGGTTGAACCACGTGAGAGAGAGAGTAGTACTATAATCTAGGAGGTTGAACCACGTGAGATAGAGAGAGTAGTACTATAATCTAGGAGGTTGTACCACGTGAGAGAGAGAGTAGTACTACCATCTAGGAGGTTGAACCACGAGAGAGAGAGAGAGAGTAGTACTATAATCTAGGAGGTTGAACCACGAGAGAGAGAGAGAGAGTAGTACTATAATCTAGGAGGTTGAACCACGTGAGAGAGAGAGTAGTACTATAATCTAGGAGGTTGAACCACGTGAGAGAGTAGTACTATAATCTAGGAGGTTGTACCACGTGAGAGAGAGAGAGTAGTACTACCATCTAGGAGGTTGAACCACGTGAGAGAGAGAGTAGTACTATAATCTAGGAGGTTGTACCACGTGAGAGAGAGAGAGTAGTCCTATAATCTAGGAGGTTGAACCACGTGAGAGAGAGAGTAGTACTATAATCTAGGAGGTTTAACCACGTGAGAGAGAGAGAGTAGTACTACCATCTAGGAGGTTGAACCACGTGAGAGAGAGAGAGTAGTAATATAATCTATAAGGTTGAACCACGTGAGAGAGAGAGAGTAGTACTACCATCTAGGAGGTTGAACCACGTGAGAGAGAGAGAGTAGTACTATAATCTAGGAGGTTGAACCACGTGAGATAGAGAGAGTAGTACTATAATCTAGGAGGTTGAACCACGTGAGAGAGAGAGAGTAGTACTATAATCTAGGAGGTTGAACCACGTGAGAGAGTAGTACTATAATCTAGGAGGCTGAACCACGTGAGAGAGAGAGTAGTACTATAATCTAGGAGGTTGTACCACGAGAGAGAGAGAGAGAGAGAGTAGTACTATAATCTAGGATGTTGAACCACGTGAGAGAGAGAGTAGTACTATAATCTAGGATGTTGAACCACGTGAGAGAGAGAGTAGTACTATAATCTAGGAGGTTGAACCACGTGAGAGAGAGAGAGTAGTACTATAATCTAGGAGGTTGTACCACGTGAGAGAGAGAGAGTAGTACTATAATCTAGGAGGTTGAACCACGTGAGAGAGTAGTACTATAATCTAGGAGGCTGAACCACGTGAGAGAGAGAGTAGTACTATAATCTAGGAGGTTGTACCACGAGAGAGAGAGAGAGAGAGTAGTACTATAATCTAGGAGGTTGAACCACGTGAGAGAGAGAGTAGTACTATAATCTAGGAGGTTGAACCACGTGAGAGAGAGAGAGTAGTACTACCATCTAGGAGGTTGAACCACGTGAGAGAGAGAGAGTAGTACTATAATCTAGGAGGTTGAACCACGAGAGAGAGAGAGAGTAGTACTATAATCTAGGAGGTTGAACCACGTGAGAGAGAGAGTAGTACTATAATCTAGGAGGTTGTACCACGTGAGAGAGAGAGAGTAGTACTATAATCTAGGAGGTTGAACCACGTGAGAGAGTAGTACTATAATCTAGGAGGCTGAACCACGTGAGAGAGAGAGTAGTACTATAATCTAGGAGGTTGTACCACGAGAGAGAGAGAGAGAGTAGTACTATAATCTAGGAGGTTGAACCACGTGAGAGAGAGAGTAGTACTATAATCTAGGAGGTTGAACCACGTGAGAGAGAGAGTAGTACTATAATCTAGGAGGTTGAACCACGTGAGAGAGAGAGAGTAGTACTACCATCTAGGAGGTTGAACCACGTGAGAGAGAGAGAGTAGTACTATAATCTAGGAGGTTGAACCACGAGAGAGAGAGAGAGTAGTACTATAATCTAGGAGGTTGAACCACGTGAGAGAGAGAGTAGTACTATAATCTAGGAGGTTGTACCACGTGAGAGAGAGAGAGTAGTACTATAATCTAGGAGGTTGAACCACGTGAGAGAGTAGTACTATAATCTAGGAGGCTGAACCACGTGAGAGAGAGAGTAGTACTATAATCTAGGAGGTTGTACCACGAGAGAGAGAGAGAGAGTAGTACTATAATCTAGGAGGTTGAACCACGTGAGAGAGAGAGTAGTACTATAATCTAGGAGGTTTAACCACGTGAGAGAGAGAGAGTAGTACTACCATCTAGGAGGTTGAACCACGTGAGAGAGAGTAGTACTATAATCTAGGAGGTTGAACCACGAGAGAGAGAGAGAGTAGTACTATAATCTAGGAGGTTGAACCACGTGAGAGAGAGAGTAGTACTATAATCTAGGAGGTTGTACCACGTGAGAGAGAGAGTAGTAGTACTATAATCTAGGAGGTTGTACCACGTGAGAGAGTAGTACTATAATCTAGGAGGTTGAACCACGTGAGAGAGAGAGAGAGTAGTACTATAATCTAGGAGGTTGAACCACGTGAGAGAGAGAGAGTAGTACTATAATCTAGGAGGTTGTACCACGTGAGAGAGTAGTACTATAATCTAGGAGGTTGAACCACGTGAGAGAGAGAGAGAGAGTACTACTATAATCTAGGAGGTTGAACCACGTGAGAGAGAGAGTAGTACTATAATCTAGGAGGTTGAACCACGTGAGAGAGAGAGTAGTACTACCATCTAGGAGGTTGTACCACGTGAGAGAGAGAGAGTAGTACTATAATCTAGGAGGTTGTACCACGTGAGAGAGAGAGTAGTACTATAATCTAGGAGGTTGTACCACGTGAGAGAGAGAGAGTAGTACTATAATCTAGGAGGTTGAACCACGTGAGAGAGAGAGTAGTACTATAATCTAGGAGGTTGAACCACGTGAGAGAGAGAGTAGTACTATAATCTAGGAGGTTGAACCACGTGAGAGAGAGAGTAGTACTATAATCTAGGAGGTTGAACCACGTGAGAGAGTAGTACTATAATCTAGGAGGTTGTACCACGTGAGAGAGAGAGAGTAGTACTACCATCTAGGAGGTTGAACCACGTGAGAGAGAGAGAGTAGTACTATAATCTAGGAGGTTGAACCACGTGAGAGAGAGAGAGTAGTACTATAATCTAGGAGGTTGTACCACGTGAGAGAGAGAGAGTAGTACTATAATCTAGGAGGTTGTACCACGTGAGAGAGAGAGAGTAGTACTATAATCTAGGAGGTTGAACCACGTGAGAGAGAGAGAGTAGTACTATAATCTAGGAGGTTGAACCACGTGAGAGAGAGAGTAGTACTATAATCTAGGAGGTTGAACCACGTGAGAGAGAGAGTAGTACTATAATCTAGGAGGTTGTACCACGTGAGAGAGTAGTACTATAATCTAGGAGGTTGAACCACGTGAGAGAGAGAGAGTAGTATTATAATCTAGGAGGTTGAACCACGTGAGAGAGTAGTACTATAATCTAGGAGGTTGAACCACGTGAGAGAGAGAGTAGTACTATAATCTAGGAGGTTGTACCACGTGAGAGAGTAGTACTATAATCTAGGAGGTTGAACCACGTGAGAGAGAGAGAGTAGTATTATAATCTAGGAGGTTGAACCACGTGAGAGAGTAGTACTATAATCTAGGAGGTTGAACCACGTGAGAGAGAGAGTAGTAATATAATCTATAAGGTTGAACCACGTGAGAGAGAGAGAGTAGTACTATAATCTAGGAGGTTGAACCACGTGAGAGAGAGAGTAGTACTATAATCTAGGAGGTTGAACCACGTGAGAGAGAGAGAGTAGTATTATAATCTAGGAGGTTGAACCACGTGAGAGAGTAGTACTATAATCTAGGAGGTTGAACCACGTGAGAGAGAGAGAGTAGTACTACCATCTAGGAGGTTGTACCACGTGAGAGAGAGAGAGTAGTACTATAATCTAGGAGGTTGAACCACGTGAGAGAGTAGTACTATAATCTAGGAGGTTGTCCACGTGAGAGAGAGAGAGTAGTACTATAATCTAGGAGGTTGAACCACGTGAGAGAGAGAGAGTAGTACTATAATCTAGGAGGTTGAACCACGTGAGAGAGAGAGAGTAGTACTATAATCTAGGAGGTTGAACCACGTGAGAGAGAGAGAGTAGTACTATAATCTAGGAGGTTGAACCACGTGAGAGAGAGAGTAGTACTATAATCTAGGAGGTTGAACCACGTGAGAGAGAGAGTAGTACTATAATCTAGGAGGTTGTACCACGTGAGAGAGTAGTACTATAATCTAGGAGGTTGAACCACGTGAGAGAGAGAGAGTAGTATTATAATCTAGGAGGTTGAACCACGTGAGAGAGTAGTACTATAATCTAGGAGGTTGAACCACGTGAGAGAGAGAGTAGTACTATAATCTAGGAGGTTGAACCACGTGAGAGAGAGAGAGTAGTACTACCATCTAGGAGGTTGTACCACGTGAGAGAGAGAGAGTAGTACTATAATCTAGGAGGTTGTACCACGTGAGAGAGAGAGTAGTACTATAATCTAGGAGGTTGTACCACGTGAGAGAGAGAGTAGTACTATAATCTAGGAGCTTGTACCACGTGAGAGAGTGGTACTACCATCTAGGGACTTTATCTCGATTTGACCCTGATCCAATTCCTTTTTGTCTCTGTGTTCCGTTTCAGGAGTTCTGTTGACTAACCGAAGACAGCACGTGTCACTGTTGCATCAGAACTCATGGAACCTTGTTGCATTGGAGTACCTAGAACAAAGCACAACAATTTCCCGTGAATTAAACGTTTTAAAGAGACTTCTGCAGAGATCATAGATAGCCAGCTGCAGACAAATTCGTTTAAAAAAAACATTTTCTCAATGTATGGGAACAGGGAGAATAGACAAGGCTTTAACATTATGGGAACAGGGAGTATAGACAAGGCTTTAACATTATGGGAACAGGGAGAATAGACAAGGCTTTAACATTATGGGAACAGGGAGTATAGACAAGGCTTTAACATTATGGGAACAGGGAGTATAGACAAGGCTTTAACATTATGGGAACAAGGAGAATAGACAAGGCTTTAACGTGGGAACAGGGAGTATAGACAAGGCTTTAACATGGGAACAGGGAGAATAGACAAGGCTTTAACATGGGAACAGGGAGTATAGACAAGGCTTTAACATGGGAACAGGGAGTATAGACAAGGCTTTAACGTGGGAACAGAGAGTATAGACAAGGCTTTAACGTATGGGAACAGGGAGAATAGACAAGGCTTTAACGTGGGACCAGGGAGTATAGACAAGGCTTTAACATGGGAACAGGGAGTATAGACAAGGCTTTAACGTGGGAACAGGGAGTATAGACAAGGCTTTAACATGGGAACAGGGAGAATAGACAAGGCTTTAACATGGGAACAGGGAGAATAGACAAGGCTTTAACATGGGAACAGGGAGAATAGACAAGGCTTTAACATGGGAACAGGGAGAATAGACAAGGCTTTAACGTGGGAACAGGGAGAATAGACAAGGCTTTAACATGGGAACAGGGAGAATAGACAAGGCTTTAACATGGGAACAGGGAGAATAGACAAGGCTTTAACGTGGGAACAGGGAGAATAGACAAGGCTTTAACGTGGGAACAGGGAGTATAGACAAGGCTTTAACGTGGGAACAGGGAGAATAGACAAGGCTTTAACATTATGGGAACAGGGAGAATAGACAAGGCTTTAACGTATAGGAACAGGGAGTATAGACAAGGCTTTAAGGTGGGAACAGGGAGTATAGACAAGGCTTTAACTTGGGAACAGGGAGTATAGACAAGGCTTTAACATGGGAACAGGGAGAATAGACAAGGCTTTAACATGGGAACAGGGAGAATAGACAAGGCTTTAACATTATGGGAACAGGGAGAATAGACAAGGCTTTAACATTATGGGAACAGGGAGAATAGACAAGGCTTTAACGTGGGAACAGGGAGTATAGACAAGGCTTTAACGTGGGAACAGGGAGTATAGACAAGGCTTTAACGTGGGAACAGGGAGAATAGACAAGGCTTTAACATTATGGGAACAGGGAGAATAGACAAGGCTTTAACATTGGAACAGGGAGAATAGACAAGGCTTTAACATTATGGGAACAGGGAGAATAGACAAGGCTTTAACATTATGGGAACAGGGAGAATAGACAAGGCTTTAACGTGGGAACAGGGAGAATAGACAAGGCTTTAACATGGGAACAGGGAGAATAGACAAGGCTTTAACGTGGGAACAGGGAGAATAGACAAGGCTTTAACGTGGGAACAGAGAGTATAGACAAGGCTTTAACGTGGGAACAGGGAGAATAGACAAGGCTTTAACTTATGGGAATAGGGAGAATAGACAAGGCTTTAACGTGGGAACAGGGAGAATAGACAAGGCTTTAACATGGGAACAGGGAGAATAGACAAGGCTTTAACGTGGGAACAGGGAATATAGACAAGGCTTTGTGTGCATATTTGTCGTAGCTTAGTCACGCCTACAGTTCAGTCCATGTTACTCATGATCTCATGTTTCTCATGTTCCCTGTGTGTGTGTGTGTGTGTGTGTGTGTGTGTGTGTCTGTGTCTGTGTCTGTGTGTGTGTCTGTGTGTGTGTGTGTGTGTGTGTGTGTGTGTGTGTGTGTGTGTGTGTGTGTGTGTGTGTGTGTGTGTGTGTGTGTGTGTGTAGATGTGGGACGAGACCCTGTCTAAGTCAGCTGAGGACTGGGCCCACGCGTGTCTGTGGGAGCATGGACCTCGACACCTCCTCAGGTTCCTGGGCCAGAACCTCTCTGTCAGGACTGGACGGTGAGTCACCTCTGAACTTTGACCCCTCACTGTTGACCCTAGATGCTGACCGCAAGTCAGTTTGGTGTTCCACCGTCTAAAGGTTCAGGATCTGGGGGAGGGGAAACTGATCCTGGAACTCTGCCTCCAATGGTTTCTTCTGGTGATGACCCTGTCTGCTTCCTAAATGTCATGACCCCGTCTGCTTCCTAAAGGTCATGACCCCGTCTGCTTCCTAAAGGTCATGACCCCGTCTGCTTCCTAAAGGTCATGACCCCGTCTGCTTCCTAAAGGTCATGACCCTGTCTGCTTCCTAAATGTCATGACCTCGTCTGCTTCCTAAAGGTCATGACCCCGTCTGCTTCCTAAATGTCATGTCCCCGTCTGCTTCCTAAATGTCGTGACCCCGTCTGCTTCCTAAATGTCATGACCCCGTCTGCTTCCGAAATGTCATGACCCCGTCTGCTTCCTAAATGTCATGACCTCGTCTGCTTCCGAAATGTCATGACCTCGTCTGCTTCCTAAATGTCATGACCCCGTCTGCTTCCTAAAGGTCATGACCCCGTCTGCTTCCTAAATGTCATGACCTCGTCTGCTTCCTAAATGTCATGACCCCGTCTGCTTCCTAAATGTCGTGACCCCGTCTGCTTCCTAAACGGGACCCCGTCTGCTTCCTAAAGGTCATGACCCCGTCTGCTTTCTAAATGTCATGACCCCGTCTGCTTCCTAAATGTCGTGACCCCGTCTGCTTCCTAAATGTCGTGACCCCGTCTGCTTCCTAAATGTCGTGACCCCGTCTGCTTCTTAAATGTCATGACCCCGTCTGCTTCCTAAATGTCATGACCCCGTCTGCTTCCTAAATGTCATGACCCCGTCTGCTTCCTAAATGTCATGACCCCGTCTGCTTCCTAAATGTCGTGACCCCGTCTGCTTCCTAAATGTCGTGACCCCGTCTGCTTCCTAAAGGTCGTGACCCTGTCTGCTTCCTAAATGTCGTGACCCCGTCTGCTTCCTAAATGTCGTGACCCCGTCTGCTTCCTAAATGTCGTGACCCCGTCTGCTTTCTAAATGTCGTGACCCCGTCTGCTTCCTAAATGTCGTGACCCCGTCTGCTTCCTAAATGTCGTGACCCCGTCTGCTTCCTAAATGTCGTGACCCCGTCTGCTTTCTAAATGTCGTGACCCCGTCTGCTACCTAAATGTCGTGACCCCGTCTGCTTCCTAAATGTCGTGACCTCGTCTGCTTCCTAAATGTCGTGACCCCGTCTGCTTCCTAAATGTCATGACCCCGTCTGCTTCCTAAATGTCATGACCCCGTCTGCTTCCTAAATGTCATGACCCCGTCTGCTTCCTAAATGTCATGAACCCGTCTGCTTCCTAAAGGTCATGACCCCATCTGCTTCCTAAATGTCATGACCCCGTCTGCTTCCTAAATGTCATGACCCCGTCTGCTTCCTAAATGTCATGACCCCGTCTGCTTCCTAAAGGTCATGACCCCGTCTGCTTCCTAAACGGGACCCCGTCTGCTTCCTAAAGGTCATGACCCCGTCTGCTTCCTAAATGTCATGACCCAGTCTGCTTCCTAAACGGGACCCCGTCTGCTTCCTAAAGGTCATGACCCTGTCTGCTTCCTAAATGTCATGACCCCGTCTGCTTCCTAAATGTCATGACCCCGTCTGCTTCCTAAAGGTCATGACCCCGTCTGCCTCCTAAAGGTCATGACCCCGTCTGCGTCCTAAATGGGACCCTATTCATTATGTAGTGTACTACGTTTGACCAGAGCTCCAAGGGGGTTGCATAGGGAATAGAATGCCATTCAGGACACGGACCATGTCTCCAAGCCTTAAACGAATCCGCTGCGACCCACAAGACCGGCCCCTGGCTGAGTGAACGACCTGACGATGGGGAAACATTGCCTTAGTCTATGACTCGTATCTTTTTGCCACCAATTAGAAATATAACTTTCAAGCGAAGGATCTACTCTCTGTACTAATCTGAGTGTCTGCGTGTGTCTGTCCTCAGCTACCGCTCTATTCTCCAGTTGGTGAAGCCCTGGCATGATGAAGTGAAGGACTATGTGTTCCCCTACCCCCAGGACTGCAACCCCAGGTGCCCTCTCAAATGCTACGGACCCATGTGTACACATTATACCCAGGTAGGACGACAGTCAAGGAAAAGTACCACGTCATTCTGGGCGGAATCAGAACTTGATTTAACCCAATGCCGTCAAGACTTGATTGATATTAATGTTTGTGTCACTCGTGCATCTCTCTCTTTATTTTATTTCACTGTTATTTATCCAGGTTAGGCTAGTTGAGACCAAGTTGTCATTTGCAACTGCGATCTCTTAAATGTCCAGTGCAGCTGTTTTTATCTCAATATCAAATAAATAAATGTTGTTTGTTTTTAATTTAAATGGTCAAAAATAAACAAAAATAGCTTCTTAGCAAAGGACTATTTCTCAAGCAAGAATTTTGCTAGGACTGTCTGGGAGTTGAAAACTGAAATTGATCTGTTATTGGCAGAGAGGTTTGGAACTCTCTTTCTTATTGGTCCCTCCTGGTGATGTCACCGCGGAAAGCCAAAACTCCATCCCACCCAAAACAGGCTGACATTTCAGTCGGCCTTTTCAAACAGCTCTGACACTAACAGAGCATTGTCATAACTCTCACCATTTCACAGTATTATTCCAACATGATAGTGTGGAAATATGTATAAATATAAGACACAGGAAAATCCCGTTTTCTGGCCTGTGAAACTGTTTTCAAACATCTTTACATAATGATGATCTCTACCGTGGTCTCTGCTTTACAGATGGTTTGGGCCACAACAAACAAAGTTGGCTGTGCTGTACATACGTGTCACAATATGAACGTGTGGGGGAACGTGTGGAAACGGACAACATACTTAGTGTGCAACTATTCATCCAAGTAAGTAGACGGTATTCATTTTCTCATTCTATCGTCACCCCCTTTTTGATACTTCAGCAATAAGGAACACAGAGTCTTTGAGAAAGAGGTGGGTGCCTTCGCGACAGCTTCTATTCTGTTGTCCTAGCGCCTTTAATTGAACAATGGCGTACTGTGCCGTAGTCCCGCGCATGCCGATACTCAACCCGCTGTCCGTACGGTTCATCTCCGTCCGTTGGAGCTTTAGCAAACGCACGGATTAATGCGTTGGGCCGCCATGTTGCTTAGCGATTCAGACATACTGCACACAAGGCCGTGAACGTACAGGTACCAGCTACATTCCAAACGCTCCAGAGCCTCAACAGAATTCCAGAATAATTCATTCCTTCATTCCGGAATCAAAAAGCGGGCGTTTCGTAACCGTTGGGGACTTGTGACTCAGCCCTTATCTTCTCATTTGGCTGGGGGATAATACCAACCTGCACTATTGGTGACCTGTTTAAACTCACTAATGGAGAATATGGCTTCCACACGGAATTATGTTGGTGACTCAGCGGTAGCTTTAGAAAAGCCTTTTTTTTCTCTCTCTCGAGATAAATATGTTTCTCCACAGGGACAATGGTGCCCGCTAGCATCGTAGCTACTGACAGTCTTACTGATAATGAAGTCATCCACACTCTGTTATGAAATACCCCCGGCATCTCTCTGGCTAGCGTATACATACCCTAACTACGTTCCTTATAACATCCCCTAGTGATGTAGCGTTTACGCTAACCTAATCTCCAGACCACTATGTACCAGTATTAACTGTCTGTCTTGTGTTTTCCAGAGGGAACTGGATCGTACCAGTATTAACTCTCTGTCTGTCTTGTGTTTTCCAGAGGGAACTGGATCGTACCAGTATTAACTCTCTGTCTGTCTTGTGTTTTCCAGAGGGAACTGGATCGTACCAGTATTAACTGTCTGTCTTGTGTTTTCCAGAGGGAACTGGATCGTACCAGTATTAACTGTCTGTCTTGTGTTTTCCAGGGGGAAGTGGATCGTACCAGTATTAACTCTCTCTCTGTCTGTCTTGTGTTTTCCAGGGGGAACTGGATCGTACCAGTATTAACTCTCTGTCTATCTTGTGTTTTCCAGAGGGAACTGGATCGTACCAGTATTAACTGTCTGTCTTGTGTTTTCCAGAGGGAACTGGATCGTACCAGTATTAACTGTCTGTCTTGTGTTTTCCAGGGGGAAGTGGATCGTACCAGTATTAACTCTCTCTCTGTCTGTCTTGTGTTTTCCAGATGGAACTGGATCGTACCAGTATTAACTCTCTCTCTGTCTGTCTTGTGTTTTCCAGGGGGAACTGGATCGTACCAGTATTAACTCTCTGTCTGTCTTGTGTTTTCCAGAGGGAACTGGATCGTACCAGTATTAACTCTCTGTCTGTCTGTCTTGTGTTTTCCAGAGGGAACTGGATCGTACCAGTATTAACTCTCTGTCTGTCTTGTGTTTTCCAGGGGGAACTGGATCGTACCAGTATTAACTCTCTGTCTGTCTTGTGTTTTCCAGAGGGAACTGGATCGTACCAGTATTAACTGTCTGTCTTGTGTTTTCCAGAGGGAACTGGATCGTACCAGTATTAACTGTCTGTCTTGTGTTTTCCAGGGGGAAGTGGATCGTACCAGTATTAACTCTCTCTCTGTCTGTCTTGTGTTTTCCAGGGGGAACTGGATCGTACCAGTATTAACTCTCTGTCTGTCTTGTGTTTTCCAGAGGGAACTGGATCGTACCAGTATTAACTGTCTGTCTTGTGTTTTCCAGAGGGAACTGGATCGTACCAGTATTAACTGTCTGTCTTGTGTTTTCCAGGGGGAAGTGGATCGTACCAGTATTAACTCTCTCTCTGTCTGTCTTGTGTTTTCCAGAGGGAACTGGATCGTACCAGTATTAACTCTCTCTCTGTCTGTCTTGTGTTTTCCAGGGGGAACTGGATCGTACCAGTATTAACTCTCTGTCTGTCTTGTGTTTTCCAGAGGGAACTGGATCGTACCAGTATTAACTCTCTGTCTGTCTGTCTTGTGTTTTCCAGAGGGAACTGGATCGTACCAGTATTAACTCTCTGTCTGTCTGTCTTGTGTTTTCCAGAGGGAACTGGATCGTACCAGTATTAACTCTCTGTCTGTCTGTCTTGTGTTTTCCAGATGGAACTGGATCGTACCAGTATTAACTCTGTGTCTGTCTTGTGTTTTCCAGGGGGAACTGGATCGTACCAGTATTAACTCTGTGTATGTCTTGTGTTTTCCAGAGGGAACTGGATCGTACCAGTATTAACTGTCTGTCTTGTGTTTTCCAGAGGGAACTGGATCGTACCAGTATTAACTGTCTGTCTTGTGTTTTCCAGGGGGAAGTGGATCGTACCAGTATTAACTCTCTCTCTGTCTGTCTTGTGTTTTCCAGGGGGAACTGGATCGTACCAGTATTAACTCTCTGTCTGTCTTGTGTTTTCCAGAGGGAACTGGATCGTACCAGTATTAACTGTCTGTCTTGTGTTTTCCAGAGGGAACTGGATCGTACCAGTATTAACTGTCTGTCTTGTGTTTTCCAGGGGGAAGTGGATCGTACCAGTATTAACTCTCTCTCTGTCTGTCTTGTGTTTTCCAGAGGGAACTGGATCGTACCAGTATTAACTCTCTCTCTGTCTGTCTTGTGTTTTCCAGGGGGAACTGGATCGTACCAGTATTAACTCTCTGTCTGTCTTGTGTTTTCCAGAGGGAACTGGATCGTACCAGTATTAACTCTCTGTCTGTCTGTCTTGTGTTTTCCAGAGGGAACTGGATCGTACCAGTATTAACTCTCTGTCTGTCTGTCTTGTGTTTTCCAGAGGGAACTGGATCGTACCAGTATTAACTCTCTGTCTGTCTGTCTTGTGTTTTCCAGATGGAACTGGATCGTACCAGTATTAACTCTGTGTCTGTCTTGTGTTTTCCAGGGGGAACTGGATCGTACCAGTATTAACTCTGTGTCTGTCTTGTGTTTTCCAGAGGGAACTGGATCGTACCAGTATTAACTGTCTGTCTTGTGTTTTCCAGAGGGAACTGGATCGTACCAGTATTAACTCTGTGTCTGTCTTGTGTTTTCCAGGGGGAACTGGATCGGAGAGGCACCCTATAAAGTAGGCGTCCCGTGCTCCGCCTGTCCCCCGAGCTACGGAGGCTCCTGTTCCAACAACATGTGCTTCCCAGCCCTCAACACAAACTATCTGCAGTGGTTCAAATAGAGTCCCTGTCCAGCCCGCGTCCCAAATCACAGCCTCTATGTAGCCCAATGGGCCCTGGTCAAATGTAGTACACTACATAGGGAATAGGGTTCCATTTGGGACGGAGACTAACACCAAGCTAACGTCACGACCCCCGACCCCAACACAGAGACTTTCCCCCCTGAAGGATTTGTACAACAGTCCTGAAAAAAAATGCTAATTTTTGTACATATGGGCTTATTTACGTTGGAAGGCAGCACATTTTTTTTAAATAATTATGTGTACATAGAATGTATATTAATGTTGTTTTATTTGTTACTAGAACTTGTGTTTTTTGTACGATTATCCTATGATGAATTGGATTGATTGATAGGAAGATAATTTATCTTGTGAACGATGTTTAATTACAGATATGGTGCAGATACCGTTTCAGTATTACAGTATTATGGTTCGCCATTGGCCATGTACCCGTAGGAAGTGGATACTCATGGACACACCACCTCACAATGGTCCAATAGAAACAACTGGAGACACCTTGTCATTTTTTGGAGAAAGGTTATTGACACGGCAGCGCTAGCAAAAAAAAAGTGATCGCTAACTAACTGTAAACAATTCTAGCTTGCTAGCTAATTATCTTCGCTAACTGTGGAGCAAAACAATTCACTTATTTACCATTAATTAGCTACCGTAAATATATTTGCTAGCAAATGCTACGCTGTCTCCTAATCTGCAAGGTGTCTCCAGTGATGTTTACTTTTTGCCGTTTTATGACAACACCACTTCGTAGTATGTATTTCAGATGCTTTTTGAAGTCTGATGGAAAGACAAAGTAACACAGTGCTAGCTGCTAATCTCAAATCAATCAAATGGTGCTAAACACACAGCACTATACAGCTCTCAATGGTGCTAAACACACAGAGGACTATACAGCTCTCAATGGTGCTAAACACACAGCACTATACAGCTCTCAATGGTGCTAAACACACAGAGGACTATACAGCTCTCAATGGTGCTAAACACACAGCACTATACAGTCCTCAATGGTGCTAAACACACAGCACTATACAGCTCTCAATGGTGCTAAACACACAGAGGACTATATAGCTCTCAATGGTGCTAAACACACAGAGGACTATACAGTCCTCAATGGTGCTAAACACACAGAGCACTATACATTCTACACATCGTTCTCTATCATTTTTAAACAGTAGGTTCAGTGAAATGTGTATAACCACGACAGATTAAAGCATCCAGGTGTGTTCTTACGACTGTGTTTGGGCGTATAGCATGATTCTGTTGGCATACTGTGTTCACTAGACATCTTCATGTGCCTTAACAAGTGGTTCTTCTATCAGAGCATTACCAGCTGTATGTGTATAGATAAACCCTCACACTCTGACTAATCATATCCTTATACTACATTCATACTGA
>NC_074689.1:38955064-39050064 GCF_029448725.1 Salvelinus fontinalis
TCCATGGATAGAGGAGCCAACATGAACATCCAAGGTCCATGGATAGAGGAGCCAACATGAACATCCAAGGTCCATGGATAGAGGAGCCAACATGAACATCCAAGGTCCATGGATAGAGGAGCCAACATGAACATCCAAGGTTCATGGATAGAGGAGCCAACATGAACATCCAAGGTTCATGGATAGAGGAGCCAACATGAACATCCAAGGTCCACGGATAGAGGAGCCAACATGAACATCCAAGGTCCATGGATAGAGGAGCCTACTGGAAGATTAATCATCAGTAACTGACCATAATAACACTGGGGTATGGGAGCCTTGTCTATCATGATAATAACACTGGGGTATGGGAGCCTTGTCTTTCCTCCTAATAACACTGGGGTATGGGAGCCTTGCCCATCATGATAATAACACTGGGGTATGGGAGCCTTGTCTATCTCGATAATAACACTGAGGTATGGGAGCCTTGTCTATCATGATAATAACACTGGGGTATGGGAGCCTTGTCTATCATGATAATAACACTGGGGTATGGGAGCCTTGCCTATCATGATAATAACACTGGGGTATGGGAGCCTTGTCTATCATGATAATAACACTGGGGTATGGGAGCCTTGTCTATCTCGATAATAACACTGAGGTATGGGAGCCTTGTCTATCATGATAATAACACTGGGGTATGGGAGCCTTGTCTATCATGATAATAACACTGGGGTATGGGAGCCTTGCCTATCATGATAATAACACTGGGGTATGGGAGCCTTGTCTATCATGATAATAACACTGGGGTATGGGAGCCTTGTCTATCATGATAATAACACTGGGGTATGGAAGCCTTGTCCATCATGATAATAACACTGGGGTATGGGAGCCTTGTCTATCATGATAATAACACTGGGGTATGGGAGCCTTGTCCATCATGATAATAACACTGAGGTATGGGAGCCTTGTCTATCATGATAATAACACTGGGGTATGGGAGCCTTGTCTATCATGATAATAACACTGGGGTATGGGAGCCTTGTCCATCATGATAATAACACTGGGGTATGGGAGCCTTGTCCATCATGATAATAACACTGGGGTATGGGAGCCTTGTCTATCATGATAATAACACTGGGGTATGGGAGCCTTGTCTATCATGATAATAACACTGGGGTATGGGAGCCTTGTCTATCATGATAATAACACTGGGGTATGGGAGCCTTGTCTATCATGATAATAACACTGGGGTATGGGAGCCTTGTCCATCATGATAATAATAATGATAGTTTACAATACATGTACAAAGACTTGATATTGGTATCAGGGATAAGGGAACTCTGTGTCTATACTGGAGAGTTGCCCCCTAGTTCAATATTCAGTTGAGTATTATGTAGGAGAAGTATATTTTTGGAAGGTCTTTTACAAGTGCAATCGGTATGGTAATGATCGCTGCCATCTTGTGGTTGAAGTGATGCAAAACAGGACTTATTTGAGAGGGGGCGTGGCATACTTCACCAATAAAATGTCTAGATGAGCTGGCTGACAACTTTACAAACAAATATGAGGAAGTCGAATGTTGTTATGAATCTGAACAGTCAGATAGCTGACAACAGTGAGAAGAATCTGCCATGTGAGTTATCATAGGTGGTTCGTTTCAGTTCGTTTTTATCTTTTTATTGATACCATGTCTTATTTTGAGCTGTATTGACTGATTTCATGTCAATGCTAATATGGCAACAGAAAAAATGCGCTAGTTAGCTGACCAGCAAACGTAACGACATATTTAAAGAGACAAGTGCTCATTGTGTAAATGTATTTATGTTTTCAATAAACATTTGGAAATCAAATATAGTTTACATCTTGTCGACAATCTAAGCCACCCCAGTCTGTTTTGCCCATCGGACACATTGGTTTTGTTGCTAAACATCCAACCCATATATACACTAAACTATAAATTCACATTAAATTGGAAAGCTGTACAATCAGTATAGTTCATCTAGAATCTGAAGAGGTGAAAATAAAAAACTAACACATCACTTTTAGAAATGAAATTCTCTTTGTAAGGAATTTTTATTTTTCAAGGAACACTGTTTTTCAGGAATGTCCACATCACTCATACATGTGTGTATATGTGTGTGCGAGAGAGAGTGTGTATGTACAGTACCAGTCAAAAGTTTGGACACACCTATTCATTCAAGGGTTTTTCTTTATTTTCACTATAATCTACATTGTAGAATAATAGTGTAGACATCAAAACTATAAAATAATCACGAAGTAACCAAAAACATGTTAAACAAATCAAAATATGTTTTAGATTCTTCAAATTAGCCACCCTTTGCCTTGATGACAGCTTTACATTCTCTCCACCAGCTTCATGAAGTAATCACCTGGAATGCTTTTCCAGCAGTCTTGAAGGAGATCCCACATATGCTGAGCACTTGTTAGCTGCTTTTCCTTCACTCTGGAGTCCAACTCATCCCAAACCATCTCAATTGGGTTGAGGTCGGGTGATTGTGGAGGCCAAGTCATCTGATGCAGCACTCCATCACTCTCCTTCTTAATCAAATAGCCCTTACACAGCCTGGAGGTGTTTTGGGTCATTGTCCTGTTGAAAATCTAATTATAGTCTCACTAAGCAAAAAAACGGATGAGATGGCGTATCGCTGCAGAATGCTGTGGTAGCCATGTTGGTTAAGTGTGCCTTTAGTTCAAAATAAATCACTGATAGTGAGACCAGCGAAGCACCATCCCTCCACTACCTCCATGCTTCACTGTGGGAACCACACATGCAGAGATCATCTGTTTACCTACTCTGTGTCTCACAAAGACATGGCAGTTGGAACCAAAAATCTCAAATTTGGACTCATCAGACCAAATGACAGATTTCCACCGGTCTAATGTCCATTGCTCGTGTTTCTTGGCCCAAACAAGTCTCTTCTTCTTATTGGTGTCATTTAATAGTGGTTTCTTTGCAGCAATTGAACATGAAGGCCTGATTCACGCAGTCTCCTCTGAACAGCTGATGTTGAGATGTGTCTGTTACTGTGTGTGTCTGTATCTGTGTGTGTCTGTATCTGTGTGTGTGTGTGTGTGTGTGTGTGTGTGTGTGTGTGTGTGTGTGTGTGTGTGTGTGTGTGTGTATCTGTGTTTTTTATGTCTAGGTATGTGGTGCCAAACTGGACCAGAACATCTACTGCTTCCTCAGTCAGATTTCTCAGAGGAGACCACTTCCTGTTGTAGATAAACAACACAGAACTGTGTGAGTGGGTTTTCCTCAAAAATCATCCTGCTTCAATCAGTTTATTCCAGTTCAGAAAACAAATGATTAATTGTATTTTAACAGCAACAGTTCCACCCTAGACTTGTTTTCAACAATCCTTTCTACAGTAAGATGTACAATAGGCTTGTTGCATCAGTAGCTAGCTAGCTGGCTTGCTTTAGCTAATATTAGCAATCTAACTAATAGCTGTGTGCAAGGCCAGGGGATTATTTGATAGAGAAACTCACATCTACTACTATGAGAGTTCGCCCTCGTTTCATATCTGTCGCCAAACCCACTGGCTCCAGGTCATCTATAAGTCTTTGCTAGGTAAAGCCCCGCCTTATCTCAGCTCACTGGTCACCATAGCAGCACCCACCCGTAGCACGCGCTCCAGCAGGTATATTTCACTGGTCATCCCCAAAGCCAACACTTCCTTTGGCCGCCTTTCCTTCCGGTTCTCTGCTGCCAACGACAGGAACGAATTGCAAAAATCACTGAAGCTGGAGTCTTAAATCTCCCTCTCTAACTTTAAGCATCAGCTGTCAGAGCAGCTTACCGATCACTGTACCTGTACACAGACAATCTGTAAATAACACACCCAACTATCTCATCCCCATATTTTTACTTACCCTCTTGCTATTTTGCACCCCAGTATCTCTACTTGCACATCATCTTCTGCACATCTATCACTCCAGTATTAATGCTAAATTGTAATTATTTCGCCTCTATGGCCTATTTATTGACTTACCTCCCTACTCTTCTACATTTGCACACCATGTACATAGATTTTTTTATTGGGTTATTGACGGTACGTTTGTTTAAGTGTAACTCTGTGTTGTTGTTTGTGTCACACTGCTTTGCTTTATCTTGACCAGGTCGCAGTTGTAAATGAGAACTTGTTCTCAACTGGCCTACCTGGTTTCATAGAGGTGAAATTTATAAATAAATAAAAACAAAAGAGTTAGTTAGTACTCCCTTATTTCTGCTGATCATCACCTGTCATAAAATGACAACAATGCCTTGCTTAGCTGACTTACTTTCCACTGTCGAAGCCCTGTTTCCTGAATCGCTCTGCCCTGTTCTGAAAGAACTCCCTGAGTTTACCGTCATGCTGTGGATGTTTGGTCAGGATGTGTTATTTTAATTTGTTTGTTTTGAGAGATTCATTACTAAGCACTTCCCCGCACAAAACACATTGTTGGCGCTCCTCGTTATTTCTCAAAGTTTGAATGAAACCAAGAGAGAGAAACTCATCGCTGTATTTGCGTTTCATGACGAGTGAGCTTTCAGAACTTGTGGCTAGCTTTACCCCATTTGATGACCAGTGGTGAGTGATGACGAGTGAGAATGACAAGTTGTTGGCTGACAGCAGAAAAAGGATCAGGTAAACCTCAAAGCACACAGGCATCTCCCTCCCACTCGTGCAGCTGCCAAACTGAATCCGCTGCAAAACAGACAGCGTAATAAACAGAGAGTCCATTTGCACTTGGCCAAATCAATTCAAGTAATTCATGAAATAATCATGAATTTAATCTGCCACGTCACGACCAACCATTAACAGGTCCGCAAACCACTTTGGGTCACAACCCATATTATAATAACGGCTGATCTAGAGAATAAATCACCTAGAGAACACTTCACCTAGAGAACACATCACGTAGAGAACACATCATATAGAGAACACATCATTTAGAGGACACATCACCTAGAGAACACATCACATATATAACACATCACATAGAGAACACATCATTTAGAGGACACATCACCTAGAGAACACATCACATATATAACACATCACCTACAGAACACATCACCTAGAGAACACATCACATAGAGAACACATCACCTGGAGAACACATCACCTACAGAACACATCACCTAGAGAACACATCACATAGAGAACACATCACATAGAGAACACATCATTTAGAGAACACATCACCTAGAGAACACATCACATATATAACACATCACCCAGAGAACACATCACCTAGAGAACACATCACCTGGAGAACACATCACTTAGAGAACACATCACATAGAGAACACGTCACCTAGAGAACACATCATTTAGAGGACACATCACCTAGAGAACACATTTTTTAGAGAACACATCATTTAGAGAACACATCACCTAGAGAACACATCACCTACAGAACACATCATTTAGAGAACACGTCACCTAGAGAACACATCATTTAGAGAACACGTCACATAGAGAACACATCACCTAGAGAACACATCACCTACAGAACACATCATTTAGAGGACACATCACCTAGAGAACACATCACCCAGAGAACACATCATATAGAGAACGCACCATTTAGAGAACACATCATATAGAGAACACATCATTTAGAGAACACATCATTTAGAGAACACATCACCTAGAGAACACGTCACCTAGAGAACACATCATTTAGAGGACACATCACCTAGAGAACACATCATTTAGAGAACACATCATTTAGAGAACACATCACCTAGAGAACACATCACCTACAGAACACATCATTTAGAGAACACGTCACCTAGAGAACACATCATTTAGAGAACACATCACATAGAGAACACATCACCTAGAGAACACATCACCTACAGAACACATCATTTAGAGGACACATCACCTAGAGAACACATCACCCAGAGAACACATCATATAGAGAACGCACCATTTAGAGAACACATCATATAGAGAACACATCATTTAGAGAACACATCACCTAGAGAACACATCACCTAGAAAACACATCACATATATAACACATCACCCAGAGAACACATCACCTAGAGAACACATCACCTAGAGAACACATCACTTAGAGAACACATCACCTAGAGAACACATCACCTGGAGAACACATCACCTGGAGAACACATCACCTAGAGAACACATCACCTAGAGAACACATCACATAGAGAACACATCACCTGGAGAACACATCATTTAGAGAACACATCACCTAGAGAACACATCATATAGAGAACACATCACATAGAGCACACATCACCTAGAGCACACATCACCTAGAGAAAACATCATTTAGAGAACACATCACTAGAGAACACATCACCTAGAGAACACATCATTTAGAGAACACATCACCTAGAGAACACATCACCTAGAGAACACATCACCTAGATAACACATAATTTAGAGAAATCAGCATATAGAGAACACATCGTTTAGAGAACACATCACATAGAGAACACATCACCTAGAGAACACATCACCGAGAGAATACATCACATATAGAACACATCACATAGAGAACACGTCACCTAGAGAACACATCACATATAGAACACATCACATAGAGAACACATCATATAGAGAACACATCACCTAGAGAACACATCACCTAGAGAACACATCACCTAGAGAACACGTCACCTAGAGAACACATAATTTAGAGAAATCAGCATATAGAGAACACATCATTTAGAGAACACATCACATAGAGAACACATCACCTAGAGAACACATCACCGAGAGAACACATCACATATAGAACACATCACATAGAGAACACGTCACCTAGAGAACACATCACATTTAGAACACATCATATAGAGAACACATCACCTAGAGAACACATCACATAGAGAACCCATCACCCAGAGAACACATCACCTAGAGAACACATCACCTAAAGAACACATCACCTAGAGAACACATCACCTAGAGAACACATCACCTAGAGAACACATCACCTAGAGAACACATCATATAGAGAACACATCATATAGAGAACACATCACATAGAGAACACGTCACCTAGAGAACACATCACCTAGAGAACACATCATTTAGAGAACACATCACCCAGAGAACACATCATTTAGAGAACACATCACCTAGAGAACACATCACATAGAGAACACATCACCTAGAGAACAGATCACCTAGAGAACACATCACCTAGAGAACACATCACATAGAGAACACATCATATAGAGAACACATCACATAGAGAACACATCACATAGAGAACACATCACCTAGAGAACACATCACATAGAGAACACATCACCTAGAGAACACATCACCTAGAGAACACATCACCCAGAGAACACATCACCTAGAGAACACATCACCTAGAGAACACATCACATAGAGAACACATCACCTAGAGAACACATCACCTAGAGAACACATCATCTAGAGAACACATCACCTAGAGAACACATCACCTAGAGAACACATCACCTAGAGAACACATCACATAGAGAACACATCTCCAAAAGAACACATCTCCAAGAGAACACATCACCTAGAGAACACATCACCTAGAGAACAGATCACATAGAGAACACATCATATAGAGAACACATCACCTAGAGAACACATCACCTAGAGAACACATCACCTAGAGAACACATCATTTAGAGAAATCAGCATATAGAGAACACATCATTTAGAGAACACATCACATAGAGAACACATCACCTAGAGAACACATCACCGAGAGAACACATCACATATAGAACACATCACATAGAGAACACGTCACCTAGAGAACACATCACATATAGAACACATCATATAGAGAACACATCACCTAGAGAACACATCACATAGAGAACCCATCACCTAGAGAACACATCACCTAGAGAACACATCACCTAAAGAACACATCACCTAGAGAACACATCACCTAGAGAACACATCACCTAGAGAACACATCACCTAGAGAACACATCATTTAGAGAACACATCACCCAGAGAACACATCATTTAGAGAACACATCACCTAGAGAACACATCACATAGAGAACACATCACCTAGAGAACAGATCACCTAGAGAACACATCACCTAGAGAACACATCACCTAGAGAACACATCACATAGAGAACACATCACATAGAGAACACATCACCTAGAGAACACATCACCTAGAGAACACATCACCTAGAGAACACATCACCTAGAGAACACATCACCCAGAGAACACATCACCTAGAGAACACATCACCTAGAGAACACATCACATAGAGAACACATCACCTAGAGAACACATCACCTAGAGAGCACATCATCTAGAGAACACATCACCTAGAGAACACATCACCTAGAGAACACATCACCTAGAGAACACATCACATAGAGAACACATCTCCAAAAGAACACACCTCCAAGAGAACACATCACCTAGAGAACACATCACCTAGAGAACACATCACATAGAGAACACATCATATAGAGAACACATCACATAGAGAACACATCTCCAAAAGAACACATCTCCAAAAGAACACATCTCCAAGAGAAGGGCAGCAGTGGGGGGGGGGGGGGGGGGGGGGTGTTAGAAATATGTCATGTGTGGAGCATTAAATAAAAAATGAAGTTATATACTAAACAAAGATATAAACACAAAGTGTAAACATGTGTACATGTATGTTTCATGAGCTGAAATAAAATATCCCAGAAATGTTCCATACTCACATAAAGCTTATTTCTCTCAAATGTTGTGCACAAATGCATTTACTCTGCTCAGTCATGTGAAATCCATAGATTAGGGCCTAATGAATGTATTTACTCTGCTCAGTCATGTGAAATCCATAGATTAGGGCCTAATGAATGTATTTACTCTGCTCAGTCATGTGAAATCCATAGATTAGGGCCTAATGAATGTATTTACTCTGCTCAATCATGTGAAATCCATAGATTAGGGCCTAATGAATGTATTTACTCTGCTCAATCATGTGAAATCTATAGATTAGGGCCTAATGAATGTATTTACTCTGCTCAATCATGTGAAATCTATAGATTAGGGCCTAATGAATGTATTTACTCTGCTCAATCATGTGAAATCTATAGATTAGGGCCTAATGAATGTATTTACTCTGCTCAATCATGTGAAATCCATAGATTAGGGCCTAATGAATGTATTTACTCTGCTAAATCATGTGAAATCTATAGATTAGGGCCTAATGAATGTATTTACTCTGCTCAATCATGTGAAATCCATAGATTAGGGCCTAATGAATGTATTTACTCTGCTCAATCATGTGAAATCTATAGATTAGGGCCTAATGAATGTATTTACTCTGCTCAATCATGTGAAATCCATAGATTAGGGCCTAATGAATGTATTTACTCTGCTCAGTCATGTGAAATCCATAGATTAGGGCCTAATGAATGTATTTACTCTGCTCAATCATGTGAAATCCATAGATTAGGGCCTAATGAATGTATTTACTCTGCTCAATCATGTGAAATCTATAGATTAGGGCCTAATGAATGTATTTACTCTGCTCAATCATGTGAAATCTATAGATTAGTTCCTAATGAATGTATTTACTCTGCTCAATCATGTGAAATCTATAGATTAGGGCCTAATGAATGTATTTACTCTGCTCAATCATGTGAAATCCATAGATTAGGGCCTAATGAATGTATTTACTCTGCTCAATCATGTGAAATCTATAGATTAGGGCCTAATGAATGTATTTACTCTGCTCAATCATGTGAAATCTATAGATTAGGGCCTAATGAATGTATTTACTCTTCTCAATCATGTGAAATCCATAGATTAGGGCCTAATGAATGTATTTACTCTGCTCAATCATGTGAAATCCATAGATTAGGGCCTACTGAATGTATTTACTCTGCTCAATCATGTGAAATCCATAGATTAGGGCCTAATGAATGTATTTACTCTGCTCAATCATGTGAAATCCATAGATTAGGGCCTAATGAATGTATTTACTCTGCTCAATCATGTGAAATCTATAGATTAGGGCCTAATGAATGTATTTACTCTGCTCAATCATGTGAAATCCATAGATTAGGGCCTAATGAATGTATTTACTCTGCTCACTCATGTGAAATCCATAGATTAGGGCCTAATGAATGTATTTACTCTGCTCAATCATGTGAAATCCATAGATTAGGGCCTAATGAATGTATTTACTCTGCTCAATCATGTGAAATCCATAGATTAGGGCCTAATGAATGTATTTACTCTGCTCAATCATGTGAAATCCATAGATTAGGGCCTAATGAATGTATTTACTCTGCTCAATCATGTGAAATCCATAGATTAGGGCCTAATGAATGTATTTACTCTTCTCAATCATGTGAAATCCATAGATTAGGGCCTACTGAATGTATTTACTCTGCTCAATCATGTGAAATCTATAGATTAGGGCCTAATGAATGTATTTCAATTCACTGATTTCCTTATATGAACTGTAACTCAGTAAAATCGTTGAAATCGTTGCATATTGCGTTTATATTTTTGTTCAGTATAATTAACATGTAATATTGCATGTAACGTTGCCAGTTCAGATCACGTGTTTGTAGATTCACATGAAACTGTGTTGGATGAATTAGTCTCACAGACAAACACAAACACAAAACCAGAATTATATCAGCTGTCAATGGTAGCGTACATTCCGCACCCTCAAGTAGTATCGCGATGACTCCGCTAGATGGCGGTAAATACAAAGTAATGCGACGTGAATCTCATGCTGCTGCTCTATCTGGGACAGTTCTGTGTTCTACGCTGTTGATAATGTTGATGAGACGCTGTGAATAATTAGTACATTCACACCACACGTAGTGCACTACGACAGCTTTGTTCAAGAATACTTAAATTAAGATTTAATACAAATTCAGAATGTGAAACATGGATAATTACCAAAGAAACAAAGAATCACAAAAAAACAAACCATATATGCGTTAAAGGGATTTTTTTTTTGAAGGAACTAAATAAATAAGCAGTACATTTATAATCAATAAATGTATTGCTTGTCCTTGATTTCCATAGAAATGTGTTATATTCCCATTGTGTTCCACCTCCCATAGGCCTCGGCTACTCCACTACATTAAACCCTGGGTATATAGCGTGGCCTGTGAAAATGGTATGGATCATTTCTACACCCAGTCACCCACATCTCCAGAAGTTCAGCTGGGTACAAAACCCTGATTAGTTCAATATCTCTAATCACAATTTCAACACAATTAAACTGGAGATAAAAAAACTGGTTCTCTAAACTGGTTCTCTGCATTCCCCTGGTTCTCTCTGTATCCCCCTGGTTCTCTCTGCATCCCCCCTGGTTCTCTCTGCATCCCCCCTGGTTCTCTCTGCACCCCCCTGGTTCTCTCTGTATCCCCCTGGTTCTCTCTGCATCCCCCTGGTTCTCTCTGTATCCCCCTGGTTCTCTCTGTATTCCCCTGGTTCTCTCTGCATCCCCCCTGGGCCTCTCTGCATCCCCCTGGTTCTCTCTGGAATCCCCCTGGTTCTCTCTGCATTCCCCTGGTTCTCTCTGGAATCCCCCTGGTTCTCTCTGCATCCCCCCGGTTCTCTCTGGAATCCCCCTGGTTCTCTCTGTATCCCCCTGGTTCTCTCTGCATCCCCCTGGTTCTCTCTGTATCCCCCTGGTTCTCTCTGAATCCCCCTGGTTCTCTCTGCATCCCCCTGGTTCTCTCTGTATCCCCCTGGTTCTCTCTGCATCCCCCCTGGTTCTCTCTGCATTCCCCTGGTTCTCTCTGCATCCCCCCTGGTTCTCTCTGCATCCCCCTGGTTCTCTCTGCATCCCCCTGGTTCTCTCTGCATCCCCCTGGTTCTCTCTGCACCCCCCTGGTTCTCTCTGCATCCCCCTGGGCCTCTCTGCATCCCCCTGGTTCTCTCTGGAATCCCCCTGGTTCTCTCTGTATCCCCCTGGGCCTCTCTGTATCCCCCTGGGCCTCTCTGTATCCCCCTGGGCCTCTCTACATCCCCCTGGTTCTCTCTACATTCCCCTGGTTCTCTATGCATCCCCCTGGTTCTCTCTGTATCCCCCTGGTTCTCTCTACATTCCCCTGGTTCTCTCTACATCCCCCTGGTTCTCTCTGTATCCCCCTGGTTCTCTCTGCATCCCCCTGGTTCTCTCTGTATCCCCCTGGTTCTCTCTACATTCCCCTGGTTCTCTCTACATTCCCCTGGTTCTCTCTACATCCCCCTGGTTCTCTCTACATCCCCCTGGTTCTCTCTGTATCCCCCTGGTTCTCTCTGCATCCCCCTGGTTCTCTCTGTATTCCCCTGGTTCTCTCTTTATCCCCCTGGTTCTCTCTGTATCCCCCTGGTTCTCTCTGTATCCCCCTGGTTCTCTCTGTATCCCCCTGGTTCTCTCTGCATCCCCCTGGTTCTCTCTGTATCCCCCTGGTTCTCTCTACATCCCCCTGGTTCTCTCTGCATCCCCCTGGTTCTCTCTGTATCCCCCTGGTTCTCTCTGGAATCCCCTGGTTCTCTCTACATCCCCCTGGTTCTCTCTGCATTCCCCTGGTTCTCTCTGGAATCCCCCTGGTTCTCTCTGCATCCCCCCGGTTCTCTCTGGAATCCCCCTGGTTCTCTCTGTATCCCCCTGGTTCTCTCTGCATACCCCCTGGTTCTCTCTGGTATCCCCCTGGTTCTCTCTGCATCCCCCTGGTTCTCTCTGTATCCCCCTGGTTCTCTCTGGAATCCCCCTGGTTCTCTCTGCATTCCCCTGGTTCTCTCTACATTCCCTGGTTCTCTCTGCATTCCCCTGGTTCTCTCTACATCCCCTGGTTCTCTCTGCATCCCCCTGGTTCTCTCTGTATCCCCCTGGTTCTCTCTGTATCCCCCTGGTTCTCTCTACATCCCCCTGGTTCTCTCTGCATTCCCCTGGTTCTCTCTGTATCCCCCTGGTTCTCTCTGCATCCCCCTGGTTCTCTCTGCATTCCCCTGGTTCTCTCTGTATCCCCCTGGTTCTCTCTGGAATCCCCCTGGTTCTCTCCACAGATGTTACTCTTTCTGCAGGATGGCCCCTTCCTCCCTCATCTAGGATCCTGTCCAACTCTGCCTTTGCCACTCCTGATTCTGGCCCAGTTTCATGCATCATCGGGCAGCTACATGCCCTGCCACAGCTGTCACACTGTCAAGGAATGCAGCGAGCAGAAAGACACATACATTACCGCAACATTGCCCCATACAACTCAACTCTATGTATCCGACTGTCAGTCACATTATGTCCACATTATGATGCTGTCTCTGCAGTAGACCACAGCTAGAGGAGAACTGCTTTGCAACACTTTATATTGGTAACATTAAAAAAAACAGATAAAGGAACACATTATGTTTTAAGAATGGATATATACACATATGTAGTATCATAACGTCAACCAAATTATTATTCGCAACCCCAAAAATAATTGCCTCTTCAGAAGACAAAGAGATAAACCCTTGACAGAGCTGCGACTTGTTAAAGCTCAAAATTGCCATAGTGTAATTTATTTCATAAAGTAAAGCACAGTCAAAAAAACATTGATTTTTGGAAGAAAAAAAGAACTATCCTCAAGGCAGCTCAAAGTTTACAAATATAGGAAAAGTTGGCTATTGTGGCAAAGCTGCAGCGGAGACAACTTTTGAGTATTCGCTTAGCAACCAGTGTCGTAAATCGACGACGACTGTCGTAAACAGTAACGTTTGGTGTTGAAAAAGTCCGAACGGAATCTATTGTGGAGATGTTGGAGAGGAGTGAGAGAGAGAGAGAGACAGACACGGGAATAGAATATTGTTCTTCTACGGAGCTACACGCCGAAACCGGATAAAAATGGATACTAAAGCACGAAATGTCGCTAACTGCAGATATTACATTTGGTGAAAAAGGACCGCGGCGGCAAAATCGGAAAGATCCTGTTAGACGAATGGTTAAAAGCCGACATCACAACTGTTACTTTCACTAGCTAGCAGGCTAACTGGCTAGCTCCAATGGATGCACGCTTGGAATGGGTAGCTCGTTGAAAGTATTCTCTAGTAAGGATGTATATTGTCAATGGCATACACATCATCTTCTTGTAGTCGTTATCGTCGGTAATACAAAGTAACGACCTCCGTGGAGCGAGTATCTAAACTGAACGCTAAGCGATCTACCGCTCACACACCGAGAACAAGAAGAAAGTCATACAGGTTTGTTTCACAGCTTTTACCCAGTCTTTTTCAAAACAATACTTTTGACCTAGCCATTGTCAAGTGGACTGTTTCAAGGTATCTAGTTTGAGCAGTATATAACGTTAACCGACTAGACTCAAGGAGTTTACGTTAATCGGCTAAAATATGAATTGGCTAAGATGCTTTATCTAAGTAAGACCTCTTCTACAGATATTGCGGTAAGGTAGGATAAGCCAGTTTGCGACTTGGCTACTCAATTCAAGGGGCTTTATTGGCATGGGAAACATGTGTTAACATTGCCAAAGCAAGTGAGGTAGATAATATACAAAAGTGGAATAAACAAGAAAAATTAACAGTAAACATTACACATACAGAAGTTTCAAAAGAATAAAGACATTACAAATGTCATTATGTCTATATACAGTGTTGTAACGATGTACAAATGGTTAACTCTCAATATGAATGGTCAGGTGAAACTAGATGCGGGGTAAGGAAATGGGTAGACTAACTAACCAGTTGCGTCTGGTGGCACCTAACAACATTATTTAACACGTGTTGTGTACAGTAGAACAATCGTGTTTTCCGGTGACATTTGACAGTAGGCTTGACTGTTTACTAGGCTCATCTCATCTTGAGTCAACAATAACTTCCAAAGTAAGCTTTTTGTTGTTGTCCTTATCCTGAAATGTTGGAGTTAAATACTCCAAAGGGCTTTCAGTCAATTAGCAATTAAGACAATATTTATATAACTAACTCTGTTATCCAGCTGCCTCGTAATATTAATCTACGACATGTCAACTGTTGATACTATGGTCATTGTAACTACAATGTGGAGGTTATCTAAGAAGGTTCTATTGAGAGACAGCCAGGCGTGCGTTGCAAGCAGGAACAGACAGCCAGGCGTGCGTTGCAAGCAGGAACAGACAGCCAGGCGTGCGTTGCAAGCAGGAACAGACAGCCAGGCGTTGCGTTGCAAGCAGGAACAGACAGCCAGGCAAAATGGTTTCGGATTTCTTGGCGCAGTTTTTAGGCGCTTGACGTAACTGGATTCCAGTGAGTCAACCTCCAATTCGATCGAGCGATATTAATCTTTTAAAGTGTGTGTGTGTTCGTGATTGCATGTGGGCACCAATCAAAGAGAAAAAAAATCTCACTTTGAAAATCAGACAGAAAAAAAATCTTGCTTTGAAAAAAGTGTCAATATCAACAAATGTGCATGCATATCAATGATGTCTTCTTTAATAGTTTCTTAGACTAAATCAAAAAAGTGAGTGTAAACTTATTTAAAATTTCCTGTTAGGAAGGAAGATGAAAATGAGATGCTGTGGGTATCCGGGATGTGTCACAAACGGTCGTGATTGGGAGTCGCATAGTGCTGCGCACAATTGGCCCAGCGACGTCCGGGTTTGGCCCGGGGTAGGCCGTCATTGTAAATAAGAATTTATTCTTAATTGACTCGCCTAGTGAAAGGTTAAATAATTAATAATATACAAAATAAAGTGCATTATATTCAGCTGTATTCAGAGATTCACAGCTCAGTGACTAGAGAACTAACAATTCTTCCACAACAGTGAGGGACACTAATAGAGGGCTTTTTGTGTTGTTGACTGTTAATGAATGAGAGCATTGCTGACCAGAAAAGTGGAAAAACCTAAAAACAAATCATAGCAGGTTATTTACAGCATCTGGGAATTGTTAAAGTTCTGCCATTGTGAATCAGTGAAACTTTATTTATTGTACATTTTTGATAATGTTTTAGATTTTATTAAACCACACGTTTCATAATCTGATGCTTTTGAAGTACTGAGCTATCGATGATAGTTGGCCGTGGTGTGTGTCCATGCATATACCAAATTACATAGTCACTGCACTGTTGTGGCTGGTCACAATAAAACGAATTGCCAGTCTTCACTTTGGTGATACTGGAAATACAGTAAGACCCCTGGGTATTTAGTGTATGGGGACTCAGAGAATATAATCTGTAATCGTGCCGATTTAATCAAGTGGGTATCTGATCCTCATGCTGGGCATCTAGTGGTGGACTTCAAAGGGAAGGTTCAGTTCACTTGACATTTTCATTGGTTTATTCGCTTAATTGTGTTGTCGATTGATCCAGGCATTTTCATTGGTTTATTCGCTTAATTGTGTTGTCGATTGATCCAGGCGTTTAGGTGCAGGGTTCAGATTTGTTTAAATAGCCACAGCTAACTGGCCAGTCAACTATATTCTCTCTCACTAACTCTCTCACTCCCTGTCGCTCTCTCACTCCCTGTCGCTCTCTCACGCCCTGTCGCTCTCTCACGCCCTGTCGCTCTCTCACGCCCTGTCGCTATCTCACTCCCTGTCTCTCTCTCACTCCCCGTCTCTCTCTCACTCCCCGTCACTCTCTCACTCCCCGTCACTCTCTCACTCCCCGTCACTCTCTCACTCTGTCTCTCTCTCACTCCCTGTCTCTCTCTCACTCCGTCGCTCTCTCAACTCTCTCTCGCACTCTCAATTCAATTTATGGGGCTTTTATGACATGGGAAACATTATTTTAAATCAAGTGAAATGGGTAATAAAAACTGAGTAGTAAGCATTACACTCTCAAAAGTTTCAAATGAATAGAGACATTTCGAATGTCATATTATGGCTATATATAATGCTTTCTTTCTCCCCCCCACATTGGGTACAACTCAGAATAGGTTAATTTTTAAACACTTTCCCTGGACAAGTTGAGTTTGTTACTGTTTACGTTTCTTCCATGTTCCACAGTAACTTGGCGAAAATATGAGCTTGACATGACGGGACGTAATGCATGTCCGTTCTACAGAGAGATTTAAATAGCATAAGTCATTCCCTATGTAATGTATTACCTGGGGAATCCATGTTGATTATCTTTCCAGAAGACGTTAAGTCCCTTATTTTATACTGTATTAACTAAAGCTGCGTAATACTCTTTTGTCAGACGCAGATATTCTGTAATGACAGATTGTGTACCAGTCTGATACATGTTTTACTCTACAAAGGGCCAGTCTGATCCATGTGTTACTCTACAAAGAGCCAGTCTGATCCATGTTTTACTCTACAAAGGGCCAGTCTGATCCATGTTTTACTCTACAAAGGGCCAGTCCGATCCATGTGTTACTCTACAAAGAGCCAGTCTGATCCATGTTTTACTCTACAAAGAGCCAGTCTGATCCATGTTTTACTCTACAAAGGGCCAGTACGATCCATGTTTTACTCTACAAAGGGCCAGTCTGATCCATGTTTTACTCTACAAAGGGCCAGTCTGATCCATGTTTTACTCTACAAAGGGCCAGTCTGATCCATGTTTTACTCTACAAAGGGCCAGTCTGATCCATGTTTTACTCTACAAAGGGCCAGTCTGATCCATGTTTTACTCTACAAAGGGCCAGTCTGATCCATGTTTTACTCTACAAAGGGCCAGTCTGATCCATGTTTTACTCTACAAAGGGCCAGTCTGATCCATGTTTTACTCTACAAAGGGCCAGTCTGATCCATGTTTTACTCTACAAAGGGCCAGTCTGATCCATGTTTTACTCTACAAAGGGCCAGTCTGATACATGTTTTACTCTACAAAGGGCCAGTCTGATCCATGTTTTACTCTACAAAGGGCCAGTCCGATCCATGTTTTACTCTACAAAGGGCCAGTCTGATCCATGTTTTACTCTACAAAGGGCCAGTCTGATCCATGTTTTACTCTACAAAGGGCCAGTCTGATACATGTTTTACTCTACAAAGGGCCAGTCTGATCCATGTTTGACTCTACAAAGGGCCAGTCTGATGCATGTGTTACTCTACAAAGGGCCAGTCCGATCCATGTTTTACTCTACAAAGGGCCAGTCTGATCCATGTTTTACTCTACAAAGGGCCAGTCTGATCCATGTGTTACTCTACAAAGGGCCAGTCTGATGCATGTGTTACTCTACAAAGGGCCAGTCTGATCCATGTTTTACTCTACAAAGGGCCAGTCCGATCCATGTTTTACTCTACAAAGGGCCAGTCTGATGCATGAACTAGGCGGGGGGGGGGGCCTCGAGGCTGTATGAAACTAATCTCGTAGTTCTAAGAAACAAACGTAAACAATATCCCTGCCTCGTTCATCTGCAGGCATTTCCAGCTGTTGACGTATCTTAATCAACACCCTAACACTGTATCAAAGTAAACACAGATATACGGTGCATTCGGAAAGTATTCAGACCCCTGGACTTTTTCCCACATTTTGTTACGTTACAGCCTTATTCTAAAATTAAATATACACGTTTTTTCCCCCCCTCATCAATCGACACACAATATCCCATAATGACAAAGCAAAAACAGGTTTTTAGACATTTTTGCAAATTTATTAAATATAATAGAAGACTCAAGGCTGTAATCGCTGCCAAAGGTTCTTCAACAAAGTACATTTACATTTAAGTCATTTAGCAGACGCTCTTATCCAGAGCGACTTACAAGTACATACATTCATACTTTTTTGTACTGGCCCCCCGTGGGAATCGAACCCACAACCCTGGCGTTGCAAGCGCCATGCTCTACCAACTGAGCCACACGGGACTACGTGTAAAGTCCTGAGTAAAGGGTCTGAATACTTATGGAAATGTGATATTTCAGTTTAGTTTTTTTATACATTTACAAACATTTCTAAACCTGTCTTTTTGTCAGTATAGGGTATTGTGTGTAGATTGATGAGGGAAAAAACGATTTAATCAATTTTAGAATAAGGCTGTAACAAAATGTGGGAAAAGTCAAGGGGTCTGAACATTTTTCCAAATGTAGTGTATATAAGGAATTGGCAACCCGTTCTCCTTCTGAGAAGTAAGGCCTTCAACGTCTGAACAGAGTGGACAGGCTAGCTAGCCTGCTGCTCAAACCTGCTCAAACCGCAAGCTAGCTAGCCTGCTGCTCAAACCTGCTCAAACCGCAAGCTAGCTAGCCTGCTGCTCAAACCTGCTCAAACCGCAGGCTAGCTAGCCTGCTGCTCAAACCTGCTCAAACCGCAAGCTAGCTAGCCTGCTGCTCAAACCTGCTCAAACCGCAAGCTAGCTAGCCTGCTGCTCAAACCTGCTCAAACCGCAAGCTAGCTAGCATGCTGCTCAAAGCTGCTCAAACCGCAAGCTAGCTAGCCTGCTGCTCAAACCTGCTCAAACCGCAAGCTAGCTAGCCTGCTGCTCAAACCTGCTCAAACCGCAAGCTAGCTAGCCTGCTGCTCAAACCTGCTCAAACCGCAAGCTAGCTAGCCTGCTGCTCAAACCTGCTCAAACCGCAAGCTAGCTAGCCTGCTGCTCAAACCTGCTCAAACCGCAAGCTAGCTAGCCTGCTGCTCAAACCTGCTCAAACCGCAAGCTAGCTAGCCTGCTGCTCAAACCTGCTCAAACCGCAAGCTAGCTAGCCTGCTGCTCAAACCTGCTCAAACCGCAAGCTAGCTAGCATGCTGCTCAAACCTGCTCAAACCGCTAGCTAGCTAGCCTGCTGCTCAAAGACGGACAGAAGGGTGTGTTCATAACTATTCAACTGTTCTACCTTGTTAGCAGATACATCCACGTCGACTCAACTTAAAGATTAGCTGGCTAACCACTAGCGCGCGGGCTAACCACTAGCGCGCGGGCTAACCACTAGCGCGCGGGCTAACCACTAGCGTGTGGGATTACCACTAGCGCGTGGGCTAATCACTAGCGCGCGGGCTAATCACTAGCGCGCGGTCTAATCACTAGCGCGTGGGCTTGAGAGATTGTTGATGAGGCCTGTGTTAGTTTTCTATAGCCTAATGCCTGCTACAAGACGTTAGTCATTATTAATGAATGATGATTATGCATGGTTCTGGTTAAATTTGTAACAAAAAAGGGCATTTTCATAGACTTGAAAGCCAGATCAGTGATGATGGGGGGGGGGGTGTTAAACAATTTTGATAAAATAAATAAATCAAAATTGGGTCTGTGGTTGTGAGAGGCTTATATTTAGCCTAGGTATAATTTCACAGGCCTTGAATTCATAAAATGATTGCTGACTGTTTGAAATGCAGTGTATTTGACATTTTTAATTGTACAGTTACTCTTATTTAGAGAAAAACAAACAAAAATCGAGTTATGATTTTTGTCGCCCACCCTTGGTTCAAGCGTGAGATGAATGGAACTTCGTTTGTTTGGGGGACGTGGCTAATTGGTGCTTATATTTGAAGGACTCAATTTTCCATTAGGCGTGTGTGTTCCTGGCTCCTCATCCATCAGTGTCTGACGCTGGGAGTCTAGCTGGAGGAGCGGACTGAGCCCTCTCTCTCTCTGATGAATGTTTTTGTGATTTTTAAACAGTATTACCTCCCCAAGTCGATGGCCTTGGCATCTGTAGTTGTCCCCATCCCACTTCTCGTAGCACAACGGAGGGGAAAATGACTGCGGTAGTGAATCCATTCTCATTGAGATTGACAGCAGCTGCTTTATCATGCCTCCTGTGTTCCATTGATCTCTCTCTGTCTCTCTCTCTCTCTCTCTCTCTGTCTCTCTCTCTCTCTCTCTCTCTCTCTCTCTCTCTGTCTCTGTCTCTGTCTCTGTCTCTCATTTCAGTTCTTCCTCTTTTATTTCTGCCCTATGGCTCACTCACTCACCAATGGAATTAATGAAGAATGTTCCCTTCTGCCTTGGTTAAATGATATCATGAGGTTTAACATCAGGTGGTGAAGTGGTTAGCGATGGGAGGAGTAACGTAGCCATACATGATGTTATCTGATCCTGTGGTCTCACGACGCCCCGTTCACACGAGCAGGGAGGCCCCGTTCACACGAGCAGGGAGGCCCCGTTCACACGAGCAGGGAGGCCCCGTTCCCACGAGCAGGGAGGCCCCGTTCCCACGAGCAGGGAGGCCCCGTTCCCACGAGCAGGGAGGCCCCGTTCCCACGAGCAGGGAGGCCCCGTTCCCACGAGCAGGGAGGCCCCGTTCCCACGAGCAGGGAGGCCCCGTTCCCACGAGCAGGGAGGCCCCGTTCCCACGAGCAGGGAGGCCCCGTTCCCACGAGCAGGGAGGCCCCGTTCCCACGAGCAGGGAGGCCCCGTTCCCACGAGCAGGGAGGCCCCGATGACACGAGCAGGGAGGCCCCGATGACACGAGCAGGGAGGCCCCGATGACACGAGCAGGGAGGCCCCGATGACACGAGCAGGGAGGCCCCGATGACACGAGCAGGGACGCCCCGATGACACGAGCAGGGAGGCCCCGTTCACGCGAGCAGGGAGGAGCAGGGACGCCCCGATGACACGAGCAGGGACGCGCCGATGACACGAGCAGGGACGCCCCGATGACACGAGCAGGGAGGCCCCGTTCACACGAGCAGGGAGGAGCAGGGACGCCCCGATGACACGAGCAGGGACGCCCCGATGACACGAGCAGGGACGCGCCGATGACACGAGCAGGGACGCCCCGATGACACGAGCAGGGACGCCCCATTCACACGAGCAGGGGCGCCCCGATCCCACGAGCAGGGCCGCCCCGATCCCACGAGCAGGGCCGCCCCGATCCCACGAGCAGGGCCGCCCCGATCCCACGAGCAGGGCCGCCCCGATCCCACGAGCAGGGCCGCCCCGATCCCACGAGCAGGGCCGCCCCGATCCCACGAGCAGGGCCGCCCCGATCCCACGAGCAGGGAGGCCCCGATCCCACGAGCAGGGCCGCCCCGATGACACGAGCAGGGCCGCCCCGTTCACACGAGCAGGGGCGCCCCGTTCACACGAGCAGGGGCGCCCCGTTCACACGAGCAGGGGCGCCCCGTTCACACGAGCAGGGGCGCCCCGTTCACACGAGCAGGGGCGCCCCGATGACACGAGCAGGGAGGCCCCGATCCCACGAGCAGGGAGGCCCCGATCCCACGAGCAGGGCCGCCCCGATCCCACGAGCAGGGAGGCCCCGATCCCACGAGCAGGGAGGCCCCGATCCCACGAGCAGGGAGGCCCCGATCCCACGAGCAGGGAGGCCCCGATGACACGAGCAGGGAGGCCCCGATGACACGAGCAGGGAGGCCCCGATGACACGAGCAGGGAGGCCCCGATGACACGAGCAGGGAGGCCCCGATGACACGAGCAGGGAGGCCCCGATGACACGAGCAGGGAGGCCCCGATGACACGAGCAGGGAGGCCCCGATGACACGAGCAGGGAGGCCCCGATGACACGAGCAGGGAGGCCCCGATGACACGAGCAGGGAGGCCCCGATGACACGAGCAGGGAGGCCCCGATGACACGAGCAGGGAGGCCCCGATGACACGAGCAGGGAGGCCCCGATGACACGAGCAGGGAGGCCCCGATGACACGAGCAGGGAGGCCCCGATGACACGAGCAGGGAGGCCCCGATGACACGAGCAGGGAGGCCCCGATGACACGAGCAGGGAGGCCCCGATGACACGAGCAGGGAGGCCCCGATGACACGAGCAGGGAGGCCCCGATGACACGAGCAGGGCCGCCCCGATCCCACGAGCAGGGAGGCCCCGATCCCACGAGCAGGGCCGCCCCGATCCCACGAGCAGGGAGGCCCCGATCCCACGAGCAGGGAGGCCCCGATCCCACGAGCAGGGAGGCCCCGATGACACGAGCAGGGAGGCCCCGATGACACGAGCAGGGAGGCCCCGATGACACGAGCAGGGAGGCCCCGATGACACGAGCAGGGAGGCCCCGATGACACGAGCAGGGAGGCCCCGATGACACGAGCAGGGAGGCCCCGATCCCACGAGCAGGGCCGCCCCGATCCCACGAGCAGGGCCGCCCCGATCCCACGAGCAGGGCCGCCCCGATCCCACGAGCAGGGAGGCCCCGATGACACGAGCAGGGAGGCCCCGATGACACGAGCAGGGAGGCCCCGATGACACGAGCAGGGAGGCCCCGATGACACGAGCAGGGAGGCCCCGATGACACGAGCAGGGGCGCCCCGATGACACGAGCAGGGGCGCCCCGATGACACGAGCAGGGCCGCCCCGATCCCACGAGCAGGGAGGCCCCGATCCCACGAGCAGGGAGGCCCCGATCCCACGAGCAGGGAGGCCCCGATCCCACGAGCAGGGCCGCCCCGATCCCACGAGCAGGGCCGCCCCGATCCCACGAGCAGGGAGGAGCAGGGACGTCCCGTTCACACGCAGGGACGTCCCGTTCACACAGACCTTTCTCTTCTGTCCATTCAGTTCATAATGTCTAACAGAAACTGGTGTCTTGTCTGTCTCTGTAACAAGCTGTTTTGTTTCTCCTAACATCCGCCAAACTTTCTGATGCTCCCAACTCTCAACACCTCTCCGCTGTGTGAGGAGTCAGCCTCTCCGCTGTGTGAGGAGTCAGCCTCTCCGCTGTGTGAGGAGTCAGCCTCTCCGCTGTGTGAGGAGTCAGCCTCTCCGCTGTGTGAGGAGTCAGCCTCTCCGCTGTGTGAGGAGTCAGCCTCTCCGCTGTGTGAGGAGTCAGCCTCTTCTTTGATTTCTGTTCTCTCTGTCCTGCTTTCTATTCTCAGCATTCATTCACTTAGTGCTGCTCCATGTTTCAGAGAGACAGGGTTAATATAGCACCGCTCCAGGGTTAATATAGCACCGCTCCATGTTACAGAGAGCCAGGGTTAATATAGCACCGCTCCATGTTACAGAGAGTCAGGGTTAATATAGCACCGCTCCAGGGTTAATATAGCACCGCTCCAGGGTTAATATAGCACCGCTCCATGTTACAGAGAGTCAGGGTTAATATAGCACCGCTCCAGGGTTAATATAGCACCGCTCCAGGGTTAATATAGCACCGCTCCAGGGTTAATATAGCACCGCTCCAGGGTTAATATAGCACTGCTCCAGGGTTAATATAGCACCGCTCCAGGGTTAATATAGCACCGCTCCATGCTACAGAGAGACAGGGTTAATATAGCACCGCTCCAGGGTTAATATAGCACCGCTCCATGTTACAGAGAGTCAGGGTTAATATAGCACCGCTCCATGTTACAGAGAGTCAGGGTTAATATAGCACCGCTCCAGGGTTAATATAGCACCGCTCCAGGGTTAATATAGCACCGCTCCATGTTACAGAGAGTCAGGGTTAATATAGCACCGCTCCAGGGTTAATATAGCACCGCTCCATGCTACAGAGAGACAGGGTTAATATAGCACCGCTCCAGGGTTAATATAGCACCGCTCCATGTTACAGAGAGTCAGGGTTAATATAGCACCGCTCCAGGGTTAATATAGCACCGCTCCAGGGTTAATATAGCACCGCTCCATGTTTCAGAGAGTCAGGGTTAATATAGCACCGCTCCAGGGTTAATTTAGCACCGCTCCATGTTTCAGAGAGTCAGGGTTAATATAGCACCGCTCCATGTTACAGAGAGTCAGGGTTAATATAGCACCGCTCCAGGGTTAATATAGCACCGCTCCAGGGTTAATATAGCACCGCTCCATGTTACAGAGAGACAGGGTTAATATAGCACCGCTCCAGGGTTAATATAGCACCGCTCCAGGGTTAATATAGCACCGCTCCAGGGTTAATATAGCACCGCTCCATGTTACAGAGAGTCAGGGTTAATATAGCACCGCTCCATGTTTCAGAGAGTCAGGGTTAATATAGCACCGCTCCATGTTTCAGAGAGTCAGGGTTAATTTAGCACCGCTCCATGTTTCAGAGAGTCAGGGTTAATTTAGCACCGCTCCATGTTTCAGAGAGTCAGGGTTAATATAGCACCGCTCCAGGGTTAATATAGCACCGCTCCATGTTACAGAGAGTCAGGGTTAATTTAGCACCGCTCCATGTTTCAGAGAGTCAGGGTTAATTTAGCACCGCTCCAGGGTTAATATAGCACCGCTCCATGTTTCAGAGAGTCAGGGTTAATATAGCACCGCTCCAGGGTTAATATAGCACCGCTCCATGCTACAGAGAGACAGGGTTAATATAGCACCGCTCCAGGGTTAATATAGCACCGCTCCATGTTACAGAGAGTCAGGGTTAATATAGCACCGCTCCAGGGTTAATATAGCACCGCTCCATGCTACAGAGAGTCAGGGTTAATATAGCACCGCTCCAGGGTTAATATAGCACCGCTCCAGGGTTAATATAGCACCGCTCCATGTTACAGAGAGTCAGGGTTAATATAGCACCGCTCCAGGGTTAATATAGCACCGCTCCAGGGTTAATATAGCACCGCTCCATGTTTCAGAGAGTCAGGGTTAATATAGCACCGCTCCAGGGTTAATATAGCACCGCTCCATGTTATAGAGAGTCAGGGTTAATATAGCACCGCTCCAGGGTTAATATAGCACCACTCCATGTTTCAGAGAGACAGGGTTAATATAGCACCGCTCCAGGGTTAATATAGCACCGCTCCAGGGTTAATATAGCACCGCTCCAGGGTTAATATAGCACCGCTCCATGCTACAGAGAGACAGGGTTAATATAGCACCGCTCCAGGGTTAATATAGCACCGCTCCATGCTACAGAGAGACAGGGTTAATATAGCACCGCTCCAGGGTTAATATAGCACCGCTCCATGTTACAGAGAGTCAGGGTTAATATAGCACCGCTCCAGGGTTAATATAGCACCGCTCCAGGGTTAATATAGCACCGCTCCAGGGTTAATATAGCACCGCTCCATGTTACAGAGAGTCAGGGTTAATATAGCACCGCTCCAGGGTTAATATAGCACCGCTCCAGGGTTAATATAGCACCGCTCCAGGGTTAATATAGCACCGCTCCAGGGTTAATATAGCACCGCTCCAGGGTTAATATAGCACCGCTCCATGTTAGAGAGTCAGGGTTAATATAGCACCGCTCCAGGGTTAATATAGCACCGCTCCAGGGTTAATATAGCACCGCTCCAGGGTTAATATAGCACCGCTCCAGGGTTAATATAGCACCGCTCCAGGGTTAATATAGCACCGCTCCATGTTACAGAGAGACAGGGTTAAAATAGCACCGCTCCAGGGTTAATATAGCACCGCTCCATGTTACAGAGAGTCAGGGTTAATATAGCACCGCTCCAGGGTTAATATAGCACCGCTCCATGTTACAGAGAGTCAGGGTTAATTTAGCACCGCTCCATGTTTCAGAGAGTCAGGGTTAATTTAGCACCGCTCCAGGGTTAATATAGCACCGCTCCAGGGTTAATATAGCACCGCTCCATGTTACAGAGAGTCAGGGTTAATTTAGCACCGCTCCAGGGTTAATATAGCACCGCTCCATGTTTCAGAGAGTCAGGGTTAATATAGCACCGCTCCAGGGTTAATATAGCACCGCTCCATGCTACAGAGAGACAGGGTTAATATAGCACCGCTCCAGGGTTAATATAGCACCGCTCCATGTTACAGAGAGTCAGGGTTAATATAGCACCGCTCCAGGGTTAATATAGCACCGCTCCAGGGTTAATATAGCACCGCTCCATGTTACAGAGAGTCAGGGTTAATATAGCACCGCTCCAGGGTTAATATAGCACCGCTCCAGGGTTAATATAGCACCGCTCCATGTTTCAGAGAGTCAGGGTTAATATAGCACCGCTCCATGTTTCAGAGAGTCAGGGTTAATATAGCACCGCTCCAGGGTTAAGATAGCACCGCTCCAGGGTTAATATAGCACCGCTCCAGGGTTAATATAGCACCGCTCCAGGGTTAATATAGCACCGCTCCAGGGTTAATATAGCACCGCTCCATGTTTCAGAGAGACAGGGTTAATATAGCACCGCTCCAGGGTTAATATAGCACCGCTCCATGTTACAGAGAGTCAGGGTTAATATAGCACCGCTCCAGGGTTAATATAGCACCGCTCCAGGGTTAATATAGCACCGCTCCATGTTACAGAGAGTCAGGGTTAATATAGCACCGCTCCAGGGTTAATATAGCACCGCTCCAGGGTTAATATAGCACCGCTCCAGGGTTAATATAGCACCGCTCCAGGGTTAATATAGCACCGCTCCATGTTACAGAGAGTCAGGGTTAATATAGCACCGCTCCAGGGTTAATATAGCACCGCTCCAGGGTTAATATAGCACCGCTCCATGTTACAGAGAGTCAGGGTTAATATAGCACCGCTCCAGGGTTAATATAGCACCACTCCATGTTTCAGAGAGACAGGGTTAATATAGCACCGCTCCAGGGTTAATATAGCACCGCTCCATGTTTCAGAGAGACAGGGTTAATATAGCACCGCTCCAGGGTTAATATAGCACCGCTCCAGGGTTAATATAGCACCGCTCCAGGGTTAATATAGCACCGCTCCATGTTACAGAGAGACAGGGTTAATATAGCACCGCTCCAGGGTTAATATAGCACCGCTCCAGGGTTAATATAGCACCGCTCCAGGGTTAATATAGCACCGCTCCAGGGTTAATATAGCACCGCTCCAGGGTTAATTTAGCACCGCTCCATGCTAGAGAGTCAGGGTTAATATAGCACCGCTCCAGGGTTAATATAGCACCGCTCCAGGGTTAATATAGCACCGCTCCATGTTACAGAGAGTCAGGGTTAATTTAGCACCGCTCCATGTTTCAGAGAGTCAGGGTTAATATAGCACCGCTCCATGTTACAGAGAGACAGGGTTAATATAGCACCGCTCCATGTTACAGAGAGTCAGGGTTAATATAGCACCGCTCCAGGGTTAATATAGCACCGCTCCAGGGTTAATATAGCACCACTCCATGTTACAGAGAGTCAGGGTTAATATAGCACCGCTCCAGGGTTAATATAGCACCGCTCCATGTTTCAGAGAGACAGGGTTAATATAGCACCGCTCCAGGGTTAATATAGCACCGCTCCAGGGTTAATATAGCACCGCTCCAGGGTTAATATAGCACCGCTCCAGGGTTAATATAGCACCGCTCCAGGGTTAATATAGCACCGCTCCAGGGTTAATATAGCACCGCTCCAGGGTTAATATAGCACCGCTCCAGGGTTAATATAGCACCGCTCCATGTTACAGAGAGTCAGGGTTAATTTAGCACCGCTCCATGTTACAGAGAGTCAGGGTTAATATAGCACCGCTCCAGGGTTAATATAGCACCGCTCCAGGGTTAATATAGCACCGCTCCATGTTACAGAGAGTCAGGGTTAATATAGCACCGCTCCAGGGTTAATATAGCACCGCTCCATGTTACAGAGAGTCAGGGTTAATATAGCACCGCTCCAGGGTTAATATAGCACCGCTCCATGTTACACAGAGACAGGGTTAATATAGCACCGCCCCAGGGTTAAAATAGCACTGCTCCATGTTACAGAGAGTCAGGGTTAATATAGCACCGCTCCAGGGTTAATATAGCACCGCTCCATGTTACAGAGAGTCAGGGTTAATATAGCACCGCTCCAGGGTTAATATAGCACCGCTCCATGTTACAGAGAGTCAGGGTTAATATAGCACCGCTCCAGGGTTAATATAGCACCGCTCCAGGGTTAATATAGCACCGCTCCATGTTTCAGAGAGTCAGGGTTAATATAGCACCGCTCCATGGTTAATATAGCACCGCTCCATGTTTCAGAGAGACAGGGTTAATATAGCACCGCTCCAGGGTTAATATAGCACCGCTCCAGGGTTAATATAGCACCGCTCCATGTTACAGAGAGACAGGGTTAATATAGCACCGCTCCATGTTACAGAGAGACAGGGTTAATATAGCACCGCTCCATGTTACAGAGAGTCAGGGTTAATATAGCACCGCTCCAGGGTTAATATAGCACCGCTCCATGTTACAGAGAGTCAGGGTTAATATAGCACCGCTCCAGGGTTAATATAGCACCGCTCCATGTTACAGAGAGACAGGGTTAATATAGCACCGCTCCAGGGTTAATATAGCACCGCTCCATGTTACAGAGAGTCAGGGTTAATTTAGCACCGTTCCATGTTACAGAGAGTCAGGGTTAATATAGCACCGCTCCATGTTACAGAGAGTCAGGGTTAATATAGCACCGCTCCAGGGTTAATATAGCACCGCTCCAGGGTTAATATAGCACCGCTCCAGGGTTAATATAGCACCGCTCCAGGGTTAATATAGCACCGCTCCATGTTACAGAGAGACAGGGTTAATATAGCACCGCTCCAGGGTTAATATAGCACCGCTCCAGGGTTAATATAGCACCGCTCCAGGGTTAATATAGCACCGCTCCAGGGTTAATATAGCACCGCTCCATGTTTCAGAGAGTCAGGGTTAATATAGCACCGCTCCATGTTTCAGAGAGTCAGGGTTAATATAGCACCGCTCCAGGGTTAATATAGCACCGCTCCAGGGTTAATATAGCACCGCTCCAGGGTTAATATAGCACCGCTCCATGCTACAGAGAGTCAGGGTTATTATAGCACCGCTCCATGCTACAGAGAGTCAGGGTTAATATAGCACCGCTCCAGGGTTAATATAGCACCGCTCCAGGGTTAATATAGCACCGCTCCAGGGTTAATATAGCACCGCTCCAGGGTTAATATAGCACCGCTCCATGTTACAGAGAGTCAGGGTTAATTTAGCACCGCTCCATGTTTCAGAGAGTCAGGGTTAATATAGCACCGCTCCAAGGTTAATATAGCACCGCTCCAGGGTTAATATAGCACCTCTCCATGTTACAGAGAGTCAGGGTTAATATAGCACCGCTCCAGGGTTAATATAGCACCGCTCCAGGGTTAATATAGCACCGCTCCATGTTTCAGAGAGTCAGGGTTAATATAGCACCGCTCCAGGGTTAATATAGCACCGCTCCAGGGTTAATATAGCACCGCTCCAGGGTTAATATAGCACCGCTCCAGGGTTAATATAGCACCGCTCCAGGGTTAATATAGCACCGCTCCATGTTTCAGAGAGACAGGGTTAATATAGCACCGCTCCAGGGTTAATATAGCACCGCTCCATGTTACAGAGAGTCAGGGTTAATATAGCACCGCTCCAGGGTTAATATAGCACCGCTCCAGGGTTAATATAGCACCGCTCCAGGGTTAATATAGCACCGCTCCATGTTACAGAGAGACAGGGTTAATATAGCACCGCTCCAGGGTTAATATAGCACCACTCCATGTTTCAGAGAGACAGGGTTAATATAGCACCGCTCCAGGGTTAATATAGCACCGCTCCATGTTTCAGAGAGACAGGGTTAATATAGCACCGCTCCAGGGTTAATATAGCACCGCTCCAGGGTTAATATAGCACCGCTCCAGGGTTAATATAGCACCGCTCCATGTTACAGAGAGTCAGGGTTAATATAGCACCGCTCCAGGGTTAATATAGCACCACTCCATGTTTCAGAGAGTCAGGGTTAATATAGCACCGCTCCAGGGTTAATATAGCACCGCTCCAGGGTTAATATAGCACCGCTCCATGCTACAGAGAGTCAGGGTTAATATAGCACCGCTCCAGGGTTAATATAGCACCGCTCCAGGGTTAATATAGCACCGCTCCATGCTACAGAGAGTCAGGGTTAATATAGCACCGCTCCAGGGTTAATATAGCACCGCTCCAGGGTTAATATAGCACCGCTCCAGGGTTAATATAGCACCGCTCCAGGGTTAATATAGCACCGCTCCATGTTTCAGAGAGTCAGGGTTAATATAGCACCGCTCCATGTTTCAGAGAGTCAGGGTTAATATAGCACCGCTCCAGGGTTAATATAGCACCGCTCCAGGGTTAATATAGCACCGCTCCAGGGTTAATATAGCACCGCTCCATGCTACAGAGAGTCAGGGTTAATATAGCACCGCTCCATGCTACAGAGAGTCAGGGTTAATATAGCACCGCTCCAGGGTTAATATAGCACCGCTCCAGGGTTAATATAGCACCGCTCCAGGGTTAATATAGCACCGCTCCAGGGTTAATATAGCACCGCTCCATGTTACAGAGAGTCAGGGTTAATTTAGCACCGCTCCATGTTTCAGAGAGTCAGGGTTAATATAGCACCGCTCCAGGGTTAATATAGCACCGCTCCAGGGTTAATATAGCACCTCTCCATGTTACAGAGAGTCAGGGTTAATATAGCACCGCTCCAGGGTTAATATAGCACCGCTCCAGGGTTAATATAGCACCGCTCCATGTTTCAGAGAGTCAGGGTTAATATAGCACCGCTCCAGGGTTAATATAGCACCGCTCCAGGGTTAATATAGCACCGCTCCAGGGTTAATATAGCACCGCTCCAGGGTTAATATAGCACCGCTCCAGGGTTAATATAGCACCGCTCCATGTTTCAGAGAGACAGGGTTAATATAGCACCGCTCCAGGGTTAATATAGCACCGCTCCATGTTACAGAGAGTCAGGGTTAATATAGCACCGCTCCAGGGTTAATATAGCACCGCTCCAGGGTTAATATAGCACCGCTCCAGGGTTAATATAGCACCGCTCCATGTTACAGAGAGACAGGGTTAATATAGCACCGCTCCAGGGTTAATATAGCACCACTCCATGTTTCAGAGAGACAGGGTTAATATAGCACCGCTCCAGGGTTAATATAGCACCGCTCCATGTTTCAGAGAGACAGGGTTAATATAGCACCGCTCCAGGGTTAATATAGCACCGCTCCAGGGTTAATATAGCACCGCTCCAGGGTTAATATAGCACCGCTCCATGTTACAGAGAGTCAGGGTTAATATAGCACCGCTCCAGGGTTAATATAGCACCACTCCATGTTTCAGAGAGTCAGGGTTAATATAGCACCGCTCCAGGGTTAATATAGCACCGCTCCAGGGTTAATATAGCACCGCTCCATGCTACAGAGAGTCAGGGTTAATATAGCACCGCTCCAGGGTTAATATAGCACCGCTCCATGCTACAGAGAGTCAGGGTTAATATAGCACCGCTCCAGGGTTAATATAGCACCGCTCCAGGGTTAATATAGCACCGCTCCAGGGTTAATTTAGCACCGCTCCATGCTACAGAGAGTCAGGGTTAATATAGCACCGCTCCAGGGTTAATATAGCACCGCTCCAGGGTTAATATAGCACCGCTCCATGTTACAGAGAGTCAGGGTTAATTTAGCACCGCTCCATGTTACAGAGAGACAGGGTTAATATAGCACCGCTCCATGTTACAGAGAGTCAGGGTTAATATAGCACCGCTCCAGGGTTAATATAGCACCGCTCCAGGGTTAATATAGCACCACTCCATGTTACAGAGAGTCAGGGTTAATATAGCACCGCTCCAGGGTTAATATAGCACCGCTCCATGTTTCAGAGAGACAGGGTTAATATAGCACCGCTCCAGGGTTAATATAGCACCGCTCCAGGGTTAATATAGCACCGCTCCAGGGTTAATATAGCACCGCTCCAGGGTTAATATAGCACCGCTCCAGGGTTAATATAGCACCGCTCCAGGGTTAATATAGCACCGCTCCATGTTACAGAGAGTCAGGGTTAATTTAGCACCGCTCCATGTTACAGAGAGTCAGGGTTAATATAGCACCGCTCCAGGGTTAATATAGCACCGCTCCAGGGTTAATATAGCACCGCTCCATGTTACAGAGAGTCAGGGTTAATATAGCACCGCTCCAGGGTTAATATAGCACCGCTCCATGTTACAGAGAGTCAGGGTTAATATAGCACCGCTCCAGGGTTAATATAGCACCGCTCCATGTTACACAGAGACAGGGTTAATATAGCACCGCTCCAGGGTTAATATAGCACCGCTCCATGTTACAGAGAGTCAGGGTTAATATAGCACCGCTCCAGGGTTAATATAGCACCGCTCCATGTTACAGAGAGTCAGGGTTAATATAGCACCGCTCCAGGGTTAATATAGCACCGCTCCATGTTACAGAGAGTCAGGGTTAATATAGCACCGCTCCAGGGTTAATATAGCACCGCTCCAGGGTTAATATAGCACCGCTCCATGTTTCAGAGAGTCAGGGTTAATATAGCACCGCTCCATGGTTAATATAGCACCGCTCCATGTTTCAGAGAGACAGGGTTAATATAGCACCGCTCCATGTTACAGAGAGACAGGGTTAATATAGCACCGCTCCATGTTACAGAGAGACAGGGTTAATATAGCACCGCTCCATGTTACAGAGAGTCAGGGTTAATATAGCACCGCTCCAGGGTTAATATAGCACCGCTCCATGTTACAGAGAGTCAGGGTTAATATAGCACCGCTCCAGGGTTAATATAGCACCGCTCCATGTTACAGAGAGACAGGGTTAATATAGCACCGCTCCAGGGTTAATATAGCACCGCTCCATGTTACAGAGAGTCAGGGTTAATTTAGCACCGCTCCATGTTACAGAGAGTCAGGGTTAATATAGCACCGCTCCAGGGTTAATATAGCACCGCTCCAGGGTTAATATAGCACCGCTCCAGGGTTAATATAGCACCGCTCCAGGGTTAATATAGCACCGCTCCATGTTACAGAGAGACAGGGTTAATATAGCACCACTCCAGGGTTAATATAGCACCGCTCCAGGGTTAATATAGCACCGCTCCAGGGTTAATATAGCACCGCTCCAGGGTTAATATAGCACCGCTCCATGTTTCAGAGAGTCAGGGTTAATATAGCACCGCTCCATGTTTCAGAGAGTCAGGGTTAATATAGCACCGCTCCAGGGTTAATATAGCACCGCTCCAGGGTTAATATAGCACCGCTCCAGGGTTAATATAGCACCGCTCCATGTTACAGAGAGTCAGGGTTAATATAGCACCGCTCCAGGGTTAATATAGCACCGCTCCAGGGTTAATATAGCACCGCTCCATGTTTCAGAGAGTCAGGGTTAATATAGCACCGCTCCAGGGTTAATATAGCACCGCTCCATGTTTCAGAGAGTCAGGGTTAATATAGCACCGCTCCAGGGTTAATATAGCACCGCTCCAGGGTTAATATAGCACCGCTCCAGGGTTAATATAGCACCGCTCCAGGGTTAATATAGCACCGCTCCAGGGTTAATATAGCACCGCTCCATGTTTCAGAGAGACAGGGTTAATATAGCACCTCTCCAGGGTTAATATAGCACCGCTCCATGTTACAGAGAGTCAGGGTTAATATAGCACCGCTCCAGGGTTAATATAGCACCGCTCCAGGGTTAATATAGCACCGCTCCAGGGTTAATATAGCACCGCTCCATGTTACAGAGAGTCAGGGTTAATATAGCACCGCTCCAGGGTTAATATAGCACCACTCATTGTTTCAGAGAGTCAGGGTTAATATAGCACCGCTCCAGGGTTAATATAGCACCACTCCATGTTTCAGAGAGACAGGGTTAATATAGCACCGCTCCAGGGTTAATATAGCACCGCTCCAGGGTTAATATAGCACCGCTCCAGGGTTAATATAGCACCGCTCCATGTTACACAGAGACAGGGTTAATATAGCACCGCTCCATGTTACAGAGAGTCAGGGTTAATATAGCACCGCTCCAGGGTTAATATAGCACCACTCCATGTTTCAGAGAGACAGGGTTAATATAGCACCGCTCCAGGGTTAATATAGCACCGCTCCATGTTACAGAGAGTCAGGGTTAATATAGCACCGCTCCAGGGTTAATATAGCACCGCTCCAGGGTTAATATAGCACCGCTCCATGCTACAGAGAGTCAGGGTTAATATAGCACCGCTCCAGGGTTAATATAGCACCGCTCCATGCTACAGAGAGTCAGGGTTAATATAGCACCGCTCCAGGGTTAATATAGCACCGCTCCAGGGTTAATATAGCACCGCTCCAGGGTTAATTTAGCACCGCTCCATGCTACAGAGAGTCAGGGTTAATATAGCACCGCTCCAGGGTTAATATAGCACCGCTCCAGGGTTAATATAGCACCGCTCCATGTTACAGAGAGTCAGGGTTAATTTAGCACCGCTCCAGGGTTAATTTAGCACCGCTCCAGGGTTAATATAGCACCGCTCCATGTTTCAGAGAGTCAGGGTTAATATAGCACCGCTCCAGGGTTAATATAGCACCGCTCCATGGTTAATATAGCACCGCTCCATGTTTCAGAGAGTCAGGGTTAATATAGCACCGCTCCAGTGTTAATATAGCACCGCTCCATGTTACAGAGAGTCAGGGTTAATATAGCACCGCTCCAGGGTTAATATAGCACCGCTCCAGGGTTAATATAGCACCGCTCCATGTTACAGAGAGTCAGGGTTAATATAGCACCGCTCCATGTTACAGAGAGTCAGGGTTAATATAGCACCGCTCCAGGGTTAATATAGCACCGCTCCATGTTACACAGAGACAGGGTTAATATAGCACCGCTCCAGGGTTAATATAGCACCGCTCCATGTTACAGAGAGACAGGGTTAATATAGCACCGCTCCATGTTACAGAGAGTCAGGGTTAATATAGCACCGCTCCAGGGTTAATTTAGCACCACTCCATGTTTCAGAGAGTCAGGGTTAATATAGCACCGCTCCATGTTACAGAGAGTCAGGGTTAATTTAGCACCGCTCCATGTTACAGAGAGTCAGGGTTAATATAGCACCGCTCCAGGGTTAATATAGCACCGCTCCAGGGTTAATATAGCACCGCTCCATGTTACAGAGAGACAGGGTTAATATAGCACCGCTCCAGGGTTAATATAGCACCGCTCCAGGGTTAATATAGCACCGCTCCAGGGTTAATATAGCACCGCTCCATGTTACAGAGAGTCAGGGTTAATATAGCACCGCTCCAGGGTTAATATAGCACCGCTCCAGGGTTAATATAGCACCGCTCCAGGGTTAATATAGCACCGCTCCATGTTTCAGAGAGACAGGGTTAATATAGCACCTCTCCAGGGTTAATATAGCACCGCTCCATGTTACAGAGAGTCAGGGTTAATATAGCACCGCTCCAGGGTTAATATAGCACCGCTCCAGGGTTAATATAGCACCGCTCCAGGGTTAATATAGCACCGCTCCATGTTACAGAGAGTCAGGGTTAATATAGCACCGCTCCAGGGTTAATATAGCACCGCTCCAGGGTTAATATAGCACCGCTCCATGTTACAGAGAGTCAGGGTTAATATAGCACCGCTCCAGGGTTAATATAGCACCACTCCATGTTTCAGAGAGACAGGGTTAATATAGCACCGCTCCATGTTTCAGAGAGACAGGGTTAATATAGCACCGCTCCAGGGTTAATATAGCACCGCTCCAGGGTTAATATAGCACCGCTCCAGGGTTAATATAGCACCGCTCCATGTTACAGAGAGTCAGGGTTAATATAGCACCGCTCCAGGGTTAATATAGCACCACTCATTGTTTCAGAGAGTCAGGGTTAATATAGCACCGCTCCAGGGTTAATATAGCACCACTCCATGTTTCAGAGAGACAGGGTTAATATAGCACCGCTCCAGGGTTAATATAGCACCGCTCCAGGGTTAATATAGCACCGCTCCAGGGTTAATATAGCACCGCTCCATGTTACACAGAGACAGGGTTAATATAGCACCGCTCCATGTTACAGAGAGTCAGGGTTAATATAGCACCGCTCCAGGGTTAATATAGCACCACTCCATGTTTCAGAGAGACAGGGTTAATATAGCACCGCTCCAGGGTTAATATAGCACCGCTCCATGTTACAGAGAGTCAGGGTTAATATAGCACCGCTCCAGGGTTAATATAGCACCGCTCCAGGGTTAATATAGCACCGCTCCATGCTACAGAGAGTCAGGGTTAATATAGCACCGCTCCAGGGTTAATATAGCACCGCTCCATGCTACAGAGAGTCAGGGTTAATATAGCACCGCTCCAGGGTTAATATAGCACCGCTCCAGGGTTAATATAGCACCGCTCCAGGGTTAATTTAGCACCGCTCCATGCTACAGAGAGTCAGGGTTAATATAGCACCGCTCCAGGGTTAATATAGCACCGCTCCAGGGTTAATATAGCACCGCTCCATGTTACAGAGAGTCAGGGTTAATTTAGCACCGCTCCAGGGTTAATTTAGCACCGCTCCAGGGTTAATATAGCACCGCTCCATGTTTCAGAGAGTCAGGGTTAATATAGCACCGCTCCAGGGTTAATATAGCACCGCTCCATGGTTAATATAGCACCGCTCCATGTTTCAGAGAGTCAGGGTTAATATAGCACCGCTCCAGGGTTAATATAGCACCGCTCCATGTTACAGAGAGTCAGGGTTAATATAGCACCGCTCCAGGGTTAATATAGCACCGCTCCAGGGTTAATATAGCACCGCTCCATGTTACAGAGAGTCAGGGTTAATATAGCACCGCTCCATGTTACAGAGAGTCAGGGTTAATATAGCACCGCTCCAGGGTTAATATAGCACCGCTCCATGTTACACAGAGACAGGGTTAATATAGCACCGCTCCAGGGTTAATATAGCACCGCTCCATGTTACAGAGAGACAGGGTTAATATAGCACCGCTCCATGTTACAGAGAGTCAGGGTTAATATAGCACCGCTCCAGGGTTAATTTAGCACCACTCCATGTTTCAGAGAGTCAGGGTTAATATAGCACCGCTCCATGTTACAGAGAGTCAGGGTTAATTTAGCACCGCTCCATGTTACAGAGAGTCAGGGTTAATATAGCACCGCTCCAGGGTTAATATAGCACCGCTCCAGGGTTAATATAGCACCGCTCCATGTTACAGAGAGACAGGGTTAATATAGCACCGCTCCAGGGTTAATATAGCACCGCTCCAGGGTTAATATAGCACCGCTCCAGGGTTAATATAGCACCGCTCCATGTTACAGAGAGTCAGGGTTAATATAGCACCGCTCCAGGGTTAATATAGCACCGCTCCAGGGTTAATATAGCACCGCTCCATGTTACACAGAGACAGGGTTAATATAGCACCGCTCCAGGGTTAATATAGCACCGCTCCAGGGTTAATATAGCACCGCTCCAGGGTTAATATAGCACCGCTCCAGGGTTAATATAGCACCGCTCCATGTTACAGAGAGTCAGGGTTAATATAGCACCGCTCCAGGGTTAATATAGCACCGCTCCAGGGTTAATATAGCACCGCTCCATGTTACAGAGAGACAGGGTTAATATAGCACCGCTCCATGTTACAGAGAGACAGGGTTAATATAGCACCGCTCCATGTTACAGAGAGTCAGGGTTAATATAGCACCGCTCCAGGGTTAATATAGCACCGCTCCATGTTACAGAGAGACAGGGTTAATATAGCACCGCTCCAGGGTTAATATAGCACCGCTCCAGGGTTAATATAGCACCGCTCCATGTTACAGAGAGTCAGGGTTATTATAGCACCGCTCCAGGGTTAATATAGCACCGCTCCAGGGTTAATATAGCATCGCTCCATGGTTAATATAGCACCGCTCCATGTTTCAGAGAGTCAGAGTTAATATAGCACCGCTCCATGTTACAGAGAGTCAGGGTTAATTTAGCACCGCTCCATGTTACAGAGAGTCAGGGTTAATTTAGCACCGCTCCATGTTACAGAGAGTCAGGGTTAATTTAGCACCGCTCCATGTTTCAGAGAGACAGGGTTAATATAGCACCGCTCCAGGGTTAATATAGCACCGCTCCATGTTACAGAGAGTCAGGGTTAATATAGCACCGCTCCAGGGTTAATATAGCACCGCTCCAGGGTTAATATAGCACCGCTCCATGTTACAGAGAGTCAGGGTTAATTTAGCACCGCTCCATGTTACAGAGAGTCAGGGTTAATATAGCACCGCTCCAGGGTTAATATAGCACCGCTCCAGGGTTAATATAGCACCGCTCCAGGGTTAATATAGCACCGCTCCAGGGTTAATATAGCACCGCTCCATGTTACAGAGAGACAGGGTTAATATAGCACCGCTCCAGGGTTAATATAGCACCGCTCCATGTTACAGAGAGACAGGGTTAATATAGCACCGCTCCAGGGTTAATATAGCACCGCTCCAGGGTTAATATAGCACCGCTCCATGTTACAGAGAGACAGGGTTAATATAGCACCGCTCCATGTTACAGAGAGTCAGGGTTAATATAGCACCGCTCCAGGGTTAATATAGCACCGCTCCATGTTACACAGAGACAGGGTTAATATAGCACCGCTCCAGGGTTAATATAGCACCGCTCCATGTTACAGAGAGACAGGGTTAATATAGCACCGCTCCATGTTACAGAGAGTCAGGGTTAATATAGCACCGCTCCAGGGTTAATATAGCACCGCTCCAGGGTTAATATAGCACCGCTCCATGTTACAGAGAGACAGGGTTAATATAGCACCGCTCCAGGGTTAATATAGCACCGCTCCAGGGTTAATATAGCACCGCTCCAGGGTTAATATAGCACCGCTCCATGTTTCAGAGAGTCAGGGTTAATATAGCACCGCTCCATGTTACAGAGAGTCAGGGTTAATATAGCACCGCTCCAGGGTTAATATAGCACCGCTCCAGGGTTAATATAGCACCGCTCCATGTTACACAGAGACAGGGTTAATATAGCACCGCTCCAGGGTTAATATAGCACCGCTCCAGGGTTAATATAGCACCGCTCCATGTTACAGAGAGTCAGGGTTAATATAGCACCGCTCCAGGGTTAATATAGCACCGCTCCATGTTTCAGAGAGTCAGGGTTAATATAGCACCGCTCCAGGGTTAATATAGCACCGCTCCAGGGTTAATATAGCACCGCTCCAGGGTTAATATAGCACCGCTCCAGGGTTAATATAGCACCGCTCCATGTTACAGAGAGTCAGGGTTAATATAGCACCGCTCCAGGGTTAATATAGCACCGCTCCATGTTACAGAGAGTCAGGGTTAATATAGCACCGCTCCAGGGTTAATATAGCACCGCTCCATGCTACAGAGAGACAGGGTTAATATAGCACCGCTCCAGGGTTAATATAGCACCGCTCCATGTTACAGAGAGACAGGGTTAATATAGCACCGCTCCAGGGTTAATATAGCACCGCTCCATGTTACAGAGAGTCAGGGTTAATATAGCACCGCTCCAGGGTTAATATAGCACCGCTCCAGGGTTAATATAGCACCGCTCCATGTTACAGAGAGACAGGGTTAATATAGCACCGCTCCAGGGTTAATATAGCACCGCTCCATGTTACAGAGAGACAGGGTTAATATAGCACCGCTCCAGGGTTAATATAGCACCGCTCCAGGGTTAATATAGCACCGCTCCATGTTACAGAGAGTCAGGGTTATTATAGCACCGCTCCAGGGTTAATATAGCACCGCTCCATGTTACAGAGAGACAGGGTTAATATAGCACCGCTCCAGGGTTAATATAGCACCGCTCCATGTTTCAGAGAGTCAGGGTTAATATAGCACCGCTCCATGTTACAGAGAGTCAGGGTTAATTTAGCACCGCTCCATGTTACAGAGAGTCAGGGTTAATATAGCACCGCTCCAGGGTTAATATAGCACCGCTCCATGTTACAGAGACAGGGTTAATATAGCACCGCTCCAGGGTTAATATAGCACCGCTCCAGGGTTAATATAGCACCGCTCCAGGGTTAATATAGCACCGCTCCAGGGTTAATATAGCACCGCTCCATGTTACAGACAGGGTTAATATAGCACCGCTCCAGGGTTAATATAGCACCGCTCCAGGGTTAATATAGCACCGCTCCAGGGTTAATATAGCACCGCTCCAGGGTTAATATAGCACCGCTCCAGGGTTAATATAGCACCGCTCCATGTTACAGAGAGACAGGGTTAATATAGCACCGCTCCAGGGTTAATATAGCACCGCTCCAGGGTTAATATAGCACCGCTCCATGTTACAGAGAGTCAGGGTTAATATAGCACCGCTCCAGGGTTAATATAGCACCGCTCCAGGGTTAATATAGCACCGCTCCAGGGTTAATATAGCACCGCTCCATGTTACAGAGAGTCAGGGTTAATATAGCACCGCTCCAGGGTTAATATAGCACCGCTCCATGTTACAGAGAGTCAGGGTTAATATAGCACCGCTCCAGGGTTAATATAGCACCGCTCCAGGGTTAATATAGCACCGCTCCATGTTACAGAGAGACAGGGTTAATATAGCACCGCTCCATGTTACAGAGAGACAGGGTTAATATAGCACCGCTCCATGTTACAGAGAGACAGGGTTAATATAGCACCGCTCCATGTTACAGAGAGACAGGGTTAATATAGCACCGCTCCAGGGTTAATATAGCACCGCTCCAGGGTTAATATAGCACCGCTCCAGGGTTAATATAGCACCGCTCCAGGGTTAATATAGCACCGCTCCATGTTACAGAGAGTCAGGGTTAATATAGCACCGCTCCATGTTACAGAGAGACAGGGTTAATATAGCACCGCTCCATGTTACAGAGAGACAGGGTTAATATAGCACCGCTCCAGGGTTAATATAGCACCGCTCCAGGGTTAATATAGCACCGCTCCATGTTACAGAGAGTCAGGGTTAATATAGCACCGCTCCAGGGTTAATATAGCACCGCTCCAGGGTTAATATAGCACCGCTCCATGTTACAGAGAGACAGGGTTAATATTGCACCGCTCCATGTTACAGAGAGACAGGGTTAATATAGCACCGCTCCATGTTACAGAGAGTCAGGGTTAATATAGCACCGCTCCAGGGTTAATATAGCACCGCTCCAGGGTTAATATAGCACCGCTCCAGGGTTAATATAGCACCGCTCCAGGGTTAATATAGCACCGCTCCAGGGTTAATATAGCACCGCTCCAGGGTTAATATAGCACCGCTCCAGGGTTAATATAGCACCGCTCCATGTTTCAGAGAGACAGGGTTAATATAGCACCGCTCCAGGGTTAATATAGCACCGCTCCATGTTTCAGAGAGACAGGGTTAATATAGCACCGCTCCAGGGTTAATATAGCACCGCTCCAGGGTTAATATAGCACCGCTCCAGGGTTAATATAGCACCGCTCCATGTTACAGAGAGTCAGGGTTAATATAGCACCGCTCCAGGGTTAATATAGCACCACTCCATGTTACAGAGAGTCAGGGTTAATATAGCACCGCTCCATGTTACAGAGAGTCAGGGTTAATATAGCACCGCTCCAGGGTTAATATAGCACCGCTCCATGTTACAGAGAGTCAGGGTTAATATAGCACCGCTCCATGTTACAGAGAGTCAGGGTTAATATAGCACCGCTCCAGGGTTAATATAGCACCGCTCCAGGGTTAATATAGCACCGCTCCAGGGTTAATATAGCACCGCTCCATGTGTCAGAGAGTCAGGGTTAATATAGCACCGCTCCAGGGTTAATATAGCACCGCTCCAGGGTTAATATAGCACCGCTCCATGCTACAGAGAGTCAGGGTTAATATAGCACCGCTCCAGGGTTAATATAGCACCGCTCCATGTTACAGAGAGTCAGGGTTAATATAGCACCGCTCCAGGGTTAATATAGCACCGCTCCATGTTACAGAGAGTCAGGGTTAATATAGCACCGCTCCAGGGTTAATATAGCACCGCTCCAGGGTTAATATAGCACCGCTCCATGTTACAGAGAGACAGGGTTAATATAGCACCGCTCCATGTTACAGAGAGACAGGGTTAATATAGCACCGCTCCAGGGTTAATATAGCACCGCTCCAGGGTTAATATAGCACCGCTCCAGGGTTAATATAGCACCGCTCCAGGGTTAATATAGCACCGCTCCATGTTACAGAGAGTCAGGGTTAATATAGCACCGCTCCATGTTACAGAGAGACAGGGTTAATATAGCACCGCTCCATGTTACAGAGAGACAGGGTTAATATAGCACCGCTCCAGGGTTAATATAGCACCGCTCCAGGGTTAATATAGCACCGCTCCATGTTACAGAGAGTCAGGGTTAATATAGCACCGCTCCAGGGTTAATATAGCACCGCTCCAGGGTTAATATAGCACCGCTCCATGTTACAGAGAGACAGGGTTAATATAGCACCGCTCCAGGGTTAATATAGCACCGCTCCAGGGTTAATATAGCACCGCTCCATGTTACAGAGAGTCAGGGTTAATATAGCACCGCTCCAGGGTTAATATAGCACCGCTCCAGGGTTAATAGAGCACCGCTCCATGTTACAGAGAGTCAGGGTTAATATAGCACCGCTCCAGGGTTAATATAGCACCGCTCCAGGGTTAATATAGCACCGCTCCAGGGTTAATATAGCACCGCTCCATGCTACAGAGAGACAGGGTTAATATAGCACCGCTCCAGGGTTAATATAGCACCGCTCCATGTTTCAGAGAGACAGGGTTAATATAGCACCGCTCCAGGGTTAATATAGCACCGCTCCATGTTACAGAGAGACAGGGTTAATATAGCACCGCTCCATGTTACAGAGAGACAGGGTTAATATAGCACCGCTCCAGGGTTAATATAGCACCGCTCCAGGGTTAATATTGCACCGCTCCAGGGTTAATATAGCACCGCTCCATGTTACAGAGAGTCAGGGTTAATATAGCACCGCTCCAGGGTTAATATAGCACCACTCCATGTTACAGAGAGTCAGGGTTAATATAGCACCACTCCATGTTACAGAGAGTCAGGGTTAATATAGCACCGCTCCAGGGTTAATATAGCACCGCTCCATGTTACAGAGAGTCAGGGTTAATATAGCACCGCTCCAGGGTTAATATAGCACCGCTCCATGTTACAGAGAGTCAGGGTTAATATAGCACCGCTCCAGGGTTAATATAGCACCGCTCCATGTTACAGAGAGTCAGGGTTAATATAGCACCGCTCCAGGGTTAATATAGCACCGCTCCAGGGTTAATAGAGCACCGCTCCATGTTACAGAGAGTCAGGGTTAATATAGCACCGCTCCAGGGTTAATATAGCACCGCTCCAGGGTTAATATAGCACCGCTCCAGGGTTAATATAGCACCGCTCCATGCTACAGAGAGACAGGGTTAATATAGCACCGCTCCAGGGTTAATATAGCACCGCTCCATGTTTCAGAGAGACAGGGTTAATATAGCACCGCTCCAGGGTTAATATAGCACCGCTCCATGTTACAGAGAGACAGGGTTAATATAGCACCGCTCCATGTTACAGAGAGACAGGGTTAATATAGCACCGCTCCAGGGTTAATATAGCACCGCTCCAGGGTTAATATTGCACCGCTCCAGGGTTAATATAGCACCGCTCCATGTTACAGAGAGTCAGGGTTAATATAGCACCGCTCCAGGGTTAATATAGCACCACTCCATGTTACAGAGAGTCAGGGTTAATATAGCACCACTCCATGTTACAGAGAGTCAGGGTTAATATAGCACCGCTCCAGGGTTAATATAGCACCGCTCCATGTTACAGAGAGTCAGGGTTAATATAGCACCGCTCCAGGGTTAATATAGCACCGCTCCATGTTACAGAGAGTCAGGGTTAATATAGCACCGCTCCAGGGTTAATATAGCACCGCTCCATGTTACAGAGAGTCATTGTGCTCAGAGACTTTTCTTCTTCACCTTCTGGCAGCAGTTCTGTGAATGATGAGGTAATTTGGCGCCCACTCCAAACAGTGATTCCTTGGTAGTGTACACTAATGTTAAGTGCCCTTAACCCCAGTCCAAGGCTTGGGCTACATGCCTCCCATTCCGTCTCTCGCCGGGTCTTGGCTGGGGGAGGAAAGGGAGCCACCTTGAGTTCTCGGAGCCTTTAATTGGAAACACAAGTTCTGTGGGCAGGATGGAGGTTGGTTCAAATGAAAACATTGCTTTCAGTTTCCCTGCCAGTTGTATTAGGATAGACTACATCTGTATTACAATCAGCCGGGTCTGGATTCAATCAAGGACTCTCATCAACCATATCCATGTTGAAAGTACTTTTACAGAATACGCGAGGCTACATTTAAAAAAAAACTTTCTTGGGTCGGTAAATGTAATACCAACACAAAAATGCTTTAGATTTGTTAGAGATATGACTGACATAATAGTAGCTTTTTGTTTTTGACTGCAGAAACCTATTAGACTTGTTCTCAACAGAAAAGTCTTTCTAGTTATGTCCAAATGTCTTCCTTCTTTACATTGCTGAATACACATTTCTTCCTTTGGTTGATCTGTGTGAGTCAGACTCGTTGTTACATGACAATGTCATTCGTAGTCGATTAGTGCGTTTGGGCCAGTAACCGAAAGGTGGCTGGTTCGAATCCCCGAGCTGACCAAGGTAAAAAATAATCTGCCGTTCTGCCCGAGCAAGCCAGTTAACCCACTTGTCCCCCGATCGTCGACGACGTGGATGTCGATTTAAGGCAGCCCCCCCCCCCCCCCACACACCTCTCTGATTCAGAGGGGTTGGATTAAATGTGGAAGACACATTTCTGTTTGAAGGCATTCAGTTGTACAACTGACTAGGTATCCCCCTTTCCCTTTACAACTGACTAGGTACCCCCCCCCCCCCTTTCCCTTTACAACTGACTAGGTACCCCCCCCCCCCCCCCCTTTCCCTGTACAACTGACTAGGTATCCCCCCCCCCCCCCCCCTTTCCCTGTACAACTGACTAGGTATCCCCCCCCCCCCTTTCCCTTTACAACTGACTAGGTACCCCCCCCCCCCCTTTCCCTTTACAACTGACTAGGTACCCCCCCCCCCCCCCCTTTCCCTGTACAACTGACTAGGTATCCCCCCCCTTTCCCTTTACAACTGACTAGGTACCCCCCCCCCCCCCCCCTTTCCCTGTACAACTGACTAGGTATCCCCCCCCTTTCCCTTTACAACTGACTAGGTACCCCCCCCCCCCCCCCTTTCCCTGTACAACTGACTAGGTATCCCCCCCCTTTCCCTTTACAACTGACTAGGTACCCCCCCCCCCCCCCCTTTCCCTGTACAACTGACTAGGTATCCCCCTTTCCCTGTACAACTGACTAGGCATCCCCCCCTTTCCCTTTACAACTGACTAGGTATCCCCCCCTTTCCCTGTACAACTGACTAGGGATCCCCCCCTTTCCCTGTACAACTGACTAGGTATCCCCCTTTCCCTGTACAACTGACTAGGTATCCCCCTTTCCCTGTACAACTGACTAGGTATCCCCCCCTTTCCCTGTACAACTGACTAGGTATCCCCCCCTTTCCCTGTACAACTGACTAGGTATCCCCCCCTTTCCCTTTACAACTGACTAGGTATCCCCCCCTTTCCCTGTACAACTGACTAGGTATCCCCCCCTTTCCCTGTACAACTGACTAGGTATCCCCCTTTCCCTGTACAACTGACTAGGTATCCCCCCCTTTCCCTTTACAACTGACTAGGTATCCCCCCCTTTCCCTGTACAACTGACTAGGTATCCCCCCCTTTCCCTTTACAACTGACTAGGTATCCCCCCCTTTCCCTGTACAACTGACTAGGTATCCCCCCCTTTCCCTGTACAACTGACTAGGTACCCCCCCCCCCCCTTTCCCTTTACAACTGACTAGGTACCCCCCCCCCCCCCCCCTTTCCCTGTACAACTGACTAGGTATCCCCCCCCTTTCCCTTTACAACTGACTAGGTACCCCCCCCCCCCCCCCCTTTCCCTGTACAACTGACTAGGTATCCCCCTTTCCCTGTACAACTGACTAGGTATCCCCCCCTTTCCCTTTACAACTGACTAGGTATCCCCCTTTCACTTTACAAATGACTAGGTATCCCCCCCTTTCCCTGTACAAATGACTAGGTATCCCCCCCTTTCCCTTTACAACTGACTAGGTATCCCCCCCTTTCCCTGTACAAATGACCAGGTATCCCCCCCTTTCCCTTTACAACTGACTAGGTATCCCCCCCCTTTCCCTTTACAACTGACTAGGTATCCCCCCCTTTCCCTGTACAACTGACTAGGTATCCCCCCCTTTCCCTTTACAACTGACTAGGTATCCCCCCCTTTCCCTGTACAAATGACTAGGTATCCCCCCCTTTCCCTTTACAACTGACTAGGTATCCCCCCCTTTCCCTGTACAACTGACTAGGTATCCCCCCCTTTCCCTTTACAACTGACTAGGTATCCCCCCCTTTCCCTTTACAAATGACTAGGTATCCCCCCCTTTCCCTTTACAACTGACTAGGTATCCCCCCCTTTCCCTGTACAACTGACTAGGTATCCCCCCCTTTCCCTGTACAACTGACTAGGTATCCCCCCCTTTCCCTGTACAACTGACTAGGTATCCCCCCCCTTTCCCTTTACAACTGACTAGGTATCCCCCCCTTTCCAACTGACTAGGTATCCCCCCCCTTTCCCTGTACAACTGACTAGGTATCCCCCTTTCCCTGTACAACTGACTAGGTATCCCCCCTTTCCCTTTCCAACTGACTAGGTATCCCCCCCCTTTCCCTTTACAACTGACTAGGTATCCCCCCCCTTTCCCTTTACAACTGACTAGGTATCCCCCCCCTTTCCCTTTACAACTGACTAGGTATCCCCCCCCTTTCCCTTTACAACTGACTAGGTATCCCCCCCCTTTCCCTTTACAACTGACTAGGTATCCCCCTTTCCCTGTACCACTGACTAGGTATCCCCCCCTTTCCCTTTACAACTGACTAGGTATCCCCCCCTTTCCCTGTACCACTGACTAGGTATCCCCCCCTTTCCCTGTACAACTGACTAGGTATCCCCCCCTTTCCCTGTACAACTGACTAGGTATCCCCCCCTTTCCCTGTACAACTGACTAGGTATCCCCCCCTTTCCCTTTACAACTGACTAGGTATCCCCCTTTCCCTTTCCAACTGACTAGGTATCCCCCCCTTTCCCTGAATGCATGCTTTTTAAGCTCAAACATGCTTCATCTTTCTCAAAGTTAAGGGTCAAGGGTCAACTGGAGTCAGTCACCAACCTCACGTTAAATGTTCAACCTGTTTATTACACATTTGAAATAGATATTCCTATTAACAGATGATGGAAGAGGAGGGATTCCACAGTTCTACGTAGCCCTGTAGCGTGTCTTAGTAATTAGTAGCATGCTCATAACATAGGTGATGCTCCTCACTTAATTGATGCCTGACTAGGCTACATAACACAGGTGATCCTCCTCACTTAATTGATGCCTGACTAGGCTACATAATACAGGTGATCCTCCTCACTTAATTGATGCCTGACTAGGCTACATAACACAGGTGATCCTTCTCACTTAATTGATGCCTGACTAGGCTACATAATACAGGTGATCCTCCTCACTTAATTGATGCCTGACTAGGCTACATAATACAGGTGGTGGATATTAAACTGATTACGTCAGAAGGCCGAGTATGACAATAGTCATGTAAACACCTTACTCTGCTAATCTTAATCGGCGTAAGGTCAAAATGGTAGTAAAGCATATGCTCAGAAAACAAGGTGTTTTAGTCAGCGGTCTTTTGAATGATTAGGACGTGTAAAGCACTGAATCAGCGTTCCAGCGACGTGAAGTGAGTTTGGAAAAATGGAAAGTATTAATTTTAGCTAGCCACAGCATTTAAGTCCCATCAGGTAGCCTGATTTCAGATGTGTCCATGGAAACAGGATTATTAGGGAAATCATTCTTCTTGCAAAGCATGTAAACGTTTTAATCAAACTATTATATTAATCTGACTATTCACAATAATTACATTATTGTGTGCATGTAACCATACTAATTGTCTTTCTCTCTTGAATGGGGAAAAAATATGTCCTCTCATTAATCCGCAGCAGCCAGTCAGCCAGCCAGCCAGCTAGTTATTCAGTCAGCCAGCTAGTTATTCAGTCAGCCAGCCAGCTAGCCAGCTAGTTGTTCAGTCAGTCAGCTAGCCAGCTAGTTATTCAGTCAGTCAGTCAGCCAGCCAGCTAGTTATTCAGTCAGCCAGCCAGCTAGTTATTCAGCCAGCCAGCCAGCCAGCCAGCTAGTTAGTTATTCAGTCAGCCAGCCAGCCAGCCAGCTAGTTATTCAGTCAGCCAGCCAGCTAGTTATTCAGTCAGCCAGCCAGCTAGTTATTCAGTCAGCCAGCCAGCCAGCCAGCTAATTATTCAGCCAGCCAGCCAGCTAGTTATTCAGTCAGCCAGCCAGCTAGTTATTGTCAGCCAGCCAGCTAGTTATTCAGCCAGCCAGCTAGTCATTCAGCCAGCCAGCCAGCCAGCGAGTTATTCAGCCAGCTAGTTATTCAGCCAGCCAGCTAGTCATTCAGCCAGCCAGCTAGTCATTCAGCCAGCCAGCCAGCCAGCTAGTTATTCAGCCAGCTAGTTATTCAGCCAGCTAGTTATTCAGCCAGCCAGCTAGTTATTCAGCCAGCCAGCTAGTTATTCAGCCAGCCAGCTAGTCATTCAGCCAGCCAGCCAGCTAGTCATTCAGCCAGCCAGCCAGCTAGTCATTCAGCCAGCCAGCTAGTCATTCAGCCAGCCAGCTAGTCATTCAGCCAGCCAGCTAGTCAGCCAGCGAGTTATTCAGCCAGCCAGCGAGTTATTCAGCCAGCCAGCGAGTTATTCAGCCAGCTAGTTATTCAGCCAGCTAGTTATTCAGCCAGCCAGCTAGTTATTCAGCCAGCCAGCTAGTTATTCAGCCAGCCAGCTAGTCATTCAGCCAGCCAGCCAGCTAGTCATTCAGCCAGCCAGCTAGTCATTCAGCCAGCCAGCTAGTCATTCAGCCAGCCAGCTAGTCAGCCAGCGAGTTATTCAGCCAGCCAGCGAGTTATTCAGCCAGCCAGCGAGTTATTCAGCCAGCCAGCTAGTCATTCATCCAGCCAGCCATCCAGCCAGCCAGCTAGCTAGTTATTCCGCCAGCCAGCTAGTTATTCCGCCAGCCAGCTAGTTATTCCGCCAGCCAGCTATTCATTCAGCCAGCCAGCTAGTCATTCAGCCAGCCAGCTAGTCATTCAGCCAGCCAGCTAGTCATTCAGCCAGCCAGCTAGTCATTCAGCCAGCCAGCTAGTCATTCCGCCAGCCAGCTAGTCATTCAGCCAGCCAGCTAGTTATTCAGCCATCCAGCTAGTCATTCAGCCAGCCAGCTAGTCATTCAGCCAGCCAGCTAGTTATTCAGCCAGCCAGCTAGTCATTCAGCCAGCCAGCTAGTTATTCAGCCAGCCAGCTAGTTATTCAGCCAGCCAGCTGGTCATTCATCCAGCCAGCCAGCCAGCCAGCTAGTCAGCCAGCTAGTCATTCAGCCAGCCAGCTAGTCATTCAGCCAGCCAGCTAGTCATTCATCCAGCCAGCTGGTCATTCATCCAGCCAGCCAGCCAGCCAGCCAGCTAGTCAGCCAGCCAGCCAGCTAGTCAGCCAGCTAGTCATTCAGCCAGCCAGCTAGTCATTCAGCCAGCCAGCTAGTCATTCAGCCAGCCAGCTAGTCATTCAGCCAGCCAGCTAGTCATTCAGCCAGCCAGCTAGTCATTCAGCCAGCCAGCTAGTCATTCAGCCAGCCAGCTAGTCATTCAGCCAGCCAGCTATTCAGCCAGCCAGTGAGTTATTCAGCCAGCCAGCGAGTTATTCAGCCAGCCAGCGAGTTATTCAGCCAGCCAGCGAGTTATTCAGCCAGCCAGCTAGTCATTCATCCAGCCAGCCAGCCAGCCAGCCAGCTAGCTAGTTATTCAGCCAGCCAGCTAGTTATTCAGCCAGCCAGCTAGTCATTCAGCCAGCCAGCTAGTCATTCAGCCAGCCAGCTAGTCATTCAGCCAGCCAGCTAGTCATTCAGCCATCCAGCTAGTCATTCAGCCATCCAGCTAGTCATTCAGCCATCCAGCTAGTTATTCAGCCATCCAGCTAGTCATTCAGCCAGCCAGCTAGTCATTCAGCCAGCTAGTCATTCAGCCAGCCGGCTAGTCATTCAGCCAGCCAGCTAGTTATTCAGTCAGCCAGCTAGTTATTCAGTCAGCCAGCTGGTCATTCATCCAGCCAGCTGGTCATTCATCCAGCCAGCTAGTCAGCCAGCCAGCCAGCTAGTCAGCCAGCCAGCCAGCTAGTCAGCCAGCCAGCCAGCTAGTCAGCCAGCTAGTCATTCAGCCAGCCAGCTAGTCATTCAGCCAGTCAGCTGGTCATTCAGCCAGCCAGCTGGTCATTCAGCCAGCTAGTCATTCAGCCAGCCAGCTAGTCATTCAGCCAGCCAGCTAGTCATTCAGCCAGCCAGCTAGTTATTCAGCCAGCCAGCTGGTTATTCAGCCAGCCAGCTGGTCATTCAGCCAGCCAGCTGGTCATTCAGCCAGCTAGTCATTCAGCCAGCCAGCTAGTCATTCAGCCAGCCAGCCAGCCAGCCAGCTAGTTATTCAGCCAGCCAGCTAGTTATTCAGCCAGCCAGCTAGTCAGTCAGCCAGCCAGCTAGTCATTCAGCCAGCCAGCCAGCTAGTCAGCCAGCCAGCCAGCCAGTCATTCAGCCAGTCAGTCATTCAGCCAGCCAGTCATTCAGCCAGCCAGTCATTCAGCCAGTCAGTCATTCAGCCAGGCAGTCATTCAGCCAGCCAGCCAGTCATCTCATTACTCTGCGGTTGTCTGTGTAAGGTCTCTTACAGGGCTTGTTCCAGACGTCCTCTCCTTAGCAGGCCCTGTGGGGTCAGAGGTAGGGGTGTGGAGTATCCAGAGTTTCATGCCTTTATACTATTCCTGTACCATACCAGGGTATATGGTATTACTGGCAGTGCACACAAGGGGTGCTATTTCTTTTCAAATGTATTTCTTAAAAAAAAAAAACTTGTTATGCACAAAACAAATGTAGGCAGCAGGGATCTAGTTACAGGAGAGGTTTGATTGTCTCTGCTGTAACCAAGAAGCTTGATCTTGCAAGCTAGCCAAACCAAATGGTAGCTAGCTAGCCAAACCAAATGGTAGCTAGCTAGCCAAACCAAATGGTAGCTAGCTAGCCAAACCAAATGGTAGCTAGCTAGCCAAACCAAATGGTAGCTAGCTAGCCAAACCAAATGGTAGCTAGCTAGCCAAACCAAATCGTAGCTAGCTAGCCAAACCAAATCGTAGCTAGCAAGCCAAACCAAATCGTAGCTAGCTAGCCAAACCAAATCGTAGCTAGCTAGCCAAACCAAATCGTAGCTAGCTAGCCAAACCAAATCGTAGCTAGCTAGCCAAACCAAATCGTAGCTAGCTAGCCAAACCAAATCGTAGCTAGCAAGCCAAACCAAATCGTAGCTAGCTAGCCAAACCAAATCGTCGCTAGCTAGCCAAACCAAATCGTCGCTAGCTAGCCACACCAAATCGTCGCTAGCTAGCCACACCAAATCGTCGCTAGCTAGCCACACCAAATCGTCGCTAGCTAGCCACACCAAATCGTCGCTAGCTAGCCACACCAAATCGTCGCTAGCTAGCCACACCAAATCGTAGCTAGCTAGCCACACCAAATCGTAGCTAGCTAGCCAAACCAAATCGTAGCTAGCTAGCCAAACCAAATCGTAGCTAGCTAGCCAAACCAAATCGTAGCTAGCTAGCCAAACCAAATCGTCGCTAGCTAGCCAAACCACATCGTCGCTAGCTAGCCAAACCACATCGTCGCTAGCTAGCCAAACCAAATCGTCGCTAGCTAGCCAAACCAAATCGTCGCTAGCTAGCCACACCAAATCTTCGCTAGCTAGCCACACCAAATCGTAGCTAAAGCTCTGAGCTGTAAATAACATGATTTGTAGCACCGAGCTTTAGGCCACACCCCAAACGTGTGAAAATGACGTTATTTCAAAGTACCCCGGTAGACGGTAGTACCCCGGCAGACGGTAGTACCCCGGTAGACGGTAGTACCCCGGTAGACGGTAGTACCCCGGTAGACGGTAGTACCCCGGCAGACGGTAGTACCCCGGCAGACGGTAGTACCCCGGTAGACGGTAGTAGACGGTAGTACCCCGGTAGACGGTAGTACCCCGGTAGACGGTAGTACCCCGGTAGACGGTAGTAGACGGTAGTACCCCGGTAGACGGTAGTACCCCGGCAGACGGTAGTACCCCGGTAGACGGTAGTACCCCGGTAGACGGTAGTACCCCGGTAGACGGTAGTACCCCGGCAGACGGTAGTACCCCGGCAGACGGTAGTACCTCGGCGGACGGTAGTACCCCGGTAGACGGTAGGCTATATAAGGTTTACTGCCCAAGCCTAGTCAGAGGTGGCTTTGAAGCATCTCTCTCCTCCAACAGCCAGAGGTTAGAAGTTAGTCCTTCTCCCTCTTAGCCCTGGTCTCTGGCCTGCTGGCCCTGGTCTCTGGCCTGCTGGCCCTGGTCTCTGGCCTGCTGGCCCTGGTCTCTGGCCTGCTGGCCCTGGTCTCTGGCCTGCTGGCCCTTCTCCCTCTTAGCCCTGGTCTCTGGCCTGCTGGCCCTGGTCTCTGGCCTGCTGGCCCTTCTCCCTCTTAGCCCTGGTCTCTGGCCTGCTGGCCCTGGTCTGTCTGGTTAGCCCTGGTCTCTGGCCTGCTGGCCCTTCTCCCTCTTAGCCCTGGTTGCTGGCCTGCTGGCCCTGGTCTCTGGCCTGCTGGCCCTTCTTCCTCTTAGCCCTGGTCTCTGGCCTGCTGGCCCTGGTCTGTCTGGTTAGCCCTGGTCTCTGGCCTGCTGGCCCTTCTCCCTCTTAGCCCTGGTCGCTGGCCTGCTGGCCCTGGTCTCTGGCCTGCTGGCCCTTCTCCCTCTTAGCCCTGGTCTCTGGCCTGCTGGCCCTGGTCTGTCTGGTTAGCCCTGGTCGCTGGCCTGCTGGCCCTGGTCTCTGGCCTGCTGGCCTTTCTCCCTCTTAGCCCTGGTTTCTGGCCTGCTGGCCCTGGTCTGTCTGGTTAGCCCTGGTCGCTGGCCTGCTGGCCCTGGTCTCTGGCCTGCTGGCCCTTCTCCCTCTTAGCCCTGGTCTCTGGCCTGCTGGCCCTGGTCTGTCCGGTTGGCCCCGGTCTCTGGCTGGCTGGCAGGTTGGCCCCGGTCTCTGGTTGGCCCCGGTCTCTGGCTGGCCCCGGTCTCTGGCTGGCTGGCCTCGGTCTCTGGCTGGCTTGCCGGCCCTGGTCTCTGTCCGGTTGGCTGGCCCTGGTCTCTGATATCCCCTCCTGATGTGGTCCTGGTCTCTGATATCCGCTCCTGATGTGGGCCTGGTCTCTGATATCCCCTCCTGATGTGGGCCTGGTCTCTGATATCCCCTCCTGATGTGGGCCTGGTCTCTGATATCCCCTCCTGATGTGGGCCTGGTCTCTGATATCCCCTCCTGAGGTGGGCCTGGTCTCTGATATCCCCTCCTGAGGTGGGCCTGGTCTCTGATATCCCCTCCTGATGTGGGCCTGGTCTCTGGTATCCCCTCCTGATGTGGGCCTGGTCTCTGGTATCCCCTCCTGATGTGGGCCTGATCTCTGATATTCCCTCCTGATGTGGGCCTGGTCTCTGATATCCCCTCCTGATGTGGGCCTGGACTCTGATATCCCCTCCTGATGTGGGCCTGGACTCTGATAGCCCCTCCTGAGGTGGGCCTGAACTCTGATAGCCCCTCCTGAGGTGGGCCTGGTCTCTGGATGCCTTTGTGCCTCGTGGAGCTCCGTGCCACCTGCTAAATGTTACTTGAATAGAGATCATATCATGCTGGAGATGTTCAACCGTCTCCACTGCGGCCGGCGTCCCCACTCACACTCTCTGTTATACAAGGCAGCCAGGAAGCCGTCCCTTTTTTGAGGCTTCTTATCGACATCAGTTTTTACCTCTTGTGTTCGTGCGCTATCTCTCTTGCTCTCGTTCCCTTTCTCTCTCTCTCTCTCTCCCAATCTACTTACCCTCTCTCATACAATCTTCTCTTCCCCCCCGTCGCTGTGTCTGCGGAATACGAATGCAAAGTTTCGGTATGAGGCTTTTTTTAGAATTTAATAAAATTCAGACAGTATTAAATCGCTGGTGTCCCCCCCCGTTCATATTTAGGCAGATGGGGGGGGGGGGGGTAATATGGAAATGCCCAAAATATGAATAGTTCTGTGTACCGTGCTTAAGGCAATGGTTCCACGTGATCTCATGTGCACCTTGGAATGGATTTACATTCTGCCAATTAGTTTGCTCAATGAAATGTAATTTCAAATAGAACTGGCAAATGAGAAATTCCGCAGGAGCCTTTTTCTCTGTGTCGAGATAACCAGATGTATTTTACGTGGAGCAAAGGAAAGGAAAAGCGGTGATGCTAGACGGGTGCATAATTTCTAATTCTAATGTCTTTTTAGCTAGTCTGGTGGAATGTGGGTTGAGGAGGAGAAGAGCTGCAGGGTGAATGCCTCAGCTTGGCAGGCTCCTTTACATAGCATTGCAGTAAAGTAATGGGGACTGGATCCTGCTGCTGCTGCTGCAGTAAGCAGACAGAGAGGTGTGGCGTCCTGTGTGTGTCTGCTCTCTTCGCTGCTCCCAGTCCCGTGTCACTTCCCGTCTCTTGCCGTGTCGACGAGCACGTACGGAGGTCGTCGACACGCATTAATCGCACTAGCAGCTAGCTCTTCTCCTGCTCGTTAGCTGTTTCCTCCTCAAGTTAGCAGCGGCCCTAATAGCCATGTCTTAATGAGCTCTAATTGAGGATGGGCAATTTTCATGGTCAAAGCCATTGTGAATTTAACACAGACACTTCATCAGTCTTCTAGTATTGCTATTGAGTAGATCGGCAGCTACTGCTCTGCTGCCACGTGTCTCTATCAACAGCTCAGGTCAGGAGCTACTGCTCTGCTGCCACATGTCTCTATCAACATCCCAGGTCAGGAGCTACTGCTCTGCTGCCACGTGTCTCTATCAACATCCCAGGTCAGGAGCTACTGCTCTGCTGCCACGTGTCTCTATCAACATCCCAGGTCAGGAGCTACTGCTCTGCTGCCACGTGTCTCTATCAACATCCCAGGTCAGGAGCTACTGCTCTGCTGCCACGTGTCTCTATCAACATCCCAGGTCAGGAGCTACTGCTCTGCTGCCACGTGTCTCTATCAACATCCCAGGTCAGGAGCTACTGCTCTGCTGCCACGTGTCTCTATCAACATCCCAGGTTGGCAGCTACTGCTCTGCTGCCACATGTCTCTATCAACATCCCAGGTCAGGATCTACTGCTCTGCTGCCACGTGTCTCTATCAACATCCCAGGTCAGGAGCTACTGCTCTGCTGCCACATGTCTCTATCAACATCCCAGGTCGGGAGCTACTGCTCTGCTGCCACGTGTCTCTATCAACATCCCAGGTTGGCAGCTACTGCTCTGCTGCCACATGTCTCTATCAACATCCCAGGTCAGGAGCTACTGCTCTGCTGCCACGTGTCTCTATCAACATCCCAGGTCAGGAGCTACTGCTCTGCTGCCACATGTCTCTATCAACATCCCAGGTCAGGAGCTACTGCTCTGCTGCCACATGTCTCTATCAACATCCCAGGTCAGGAGCTACTGCTCTGCTGCCACGTGTCTCTATCAACATCCCAGGTCAGGAGCTACTGCTCTGCTGCCACGTGTCTCTATCAACATCCCAGGTCGGGAGCTACTGCTCTGCTGCCACGTGTCTCTATCAACATCCCAGGTCAGGAGCTACTGCTCTGCTGCCACGTGTCTCTATCAACATCCCAGGTCAGGAGCTACTGCTCTGCTGCCACATGTCTCTATCAACATCCCAGGTCAGGAGCTACTGCTCTGCTGCCACGTGTCTCTATCAACATCCCAGGTCAGGAGCTACTGCTCTGCTGCCACATGTCTCTATCAACATCCCAGGTCAGGAGCTACTGCTCTGCTGCCACGTGTCTCTATCAACAACCCAGATCGGAAGCTACTGCTCTGCTGCCACGTGTCACTATCAAATCAAATCAAATGTATTTATATTGCCCTTCTTACATCAGCTGATATCTCAAAGTGCTGTACAGAAACCCAGCCTAAAACCCCAAACAGCAAGCAATGCAGGTGTAGAAGCACGATGGCTAGGAAAAACTCCCTAGAAAGGCCAAAACCTAGGAAGAAACCTAGAGAGGAACCAGGCTATGAGTGGTGGCCAGTCCTCTTCTGGCTGTGCCGGGTGGAGATTATAACAGAACCTGGCCATGATGTTCAAATGTTCATAAATGACCAGCATGGTCAAATAATAATAATCACAGTAGTTGTCGAGGGTGCAACAAGTCAGAACCTCAGGAGTAAATGTCAGTTGGCTATTCATAGCCGATCATTAAGAGTATCTCTACCGCTCCTGCTGTCTCTAGAGAGTTGAAAACAGCAGGTCTGGGACAGGTAGCACATCCGGTGAACAGGTCATGGTTCCATAGCCGCGGGCAGAACAGTTGAAACTGGAGCAGCAGCACGGCCAGGTGGACTGGGGACAGCAAGGAGTCATCATGCCAGGTAGTCCTGAGGTATGGTCCTGGGGCTCAGGTCCTCCGAGAGAGAGAAAGAAAGAGAGAATTAGAGAGAGCATACTTAAATTCACACAGGACACCGGATAAGACAGGATAAGTACTCCAGATATAACAAACTGACCCTAGCCCCCCGACACAACTACTGCAGCATAAATACTGGAGGCTGAGACAGGAGCGGTCAGGAGACACTGTGGCCCCATCCGATGATACCCCCGGACAGAGCCAATCAGGAAGGATATAACCCCACCCACTTTCCCAAGGCACAGCCCCCACACCACTACAGGGATATCTTCAACCACCAACTTACCATCCTGAGACAAGGCCGAGTATAGCCCACAAAGATCTCCGCCACGGCACAACCCAAGGGGGGCGCCAACCCAGACAGGAAGATCACGTCAGTAACTCAACCCACTCAAGTGACGCACCCCTCCTAGGGACGGCATGAAAGAGCACCAGTAAGCCAGTGACTCAGCCCCTGTAATAGGGTTAGAGGCAGAGAATCCCAGTGGAGAGAGGGGAACCGGCCAGGCAGAGACAGCAAGGGCGGTTCGTTGCTCCAGAGCCTTTCCGTTCACCTTCACACTCCTGGGCCAGACTACCCTCAATCATAGGACCTACTGAAGAGATGAGTCTTCAGTAAAGACTTAAAGTTTGAGACCGAGTCTGCGTCTCTCACATGGGTAGGCAAACCATTCCATAAAAATGGAGCTCTATAGGAGAAAGCCTTGCCTCCAGCTGTTTGCTTAGAAATTCTAGGGACAATTAGGAGGCCTGCGTCTTGTGACCGTAGCGTACGTGTAGGTATGTACGGTAGGACCAAATCGGAAAGATAGGTAGGAGCAAGCCCAAGTAATGCTTTGTAGGTTAGCAGTAAAACCTTGAAATCAGCCCTTGCCTTAACAGGAAGCCAGTGTAGAGAGGCTAGCACTGGAGTAATATGATACAATTTTTTGGTTCTAGTCAGGATTCTAGCAGCCGTATTTAGCACTAACTGAAGTTTATTTAGTGCTTTATCCGTGTAGCCGGAAAGTAGAGCATTGCAGTAGTCTAACCTAGAAGTAACAAAAGCATGGATTAATTTTTCTGCATTATATTTGTACAGAAAGTTTCTGATTTTTGCAATGTTACGTAGATGGAAAAAAGCTGTCCTTGAAACAGTCTTGATATGTTCGTCAAAAGAGAGATCAGGGTCCAGAGTAACGCCGAGGTCCTTCACAGTTTTATTTGAGACGACTTTACAACCATCAAGATTAATTGTCAGATTAAACAGAAGATCTCTTTGTTTCTTGGGACCTAGAACAAGCATCTCTGTTTTGTCCGAGTTTAAAAGTAGAAAGTTTGCAGCCATCCAATCCACTTCCTTATGTCTGAAACACAGGCTTCCAGCGAGGGCAATTTTGGGTCTTCACCATGTTTCACCGAAATGTACAGCCGTGTATCATCCGCATAGCAGTGAAAGTTAACATTATGTTTTCGAATGACATCCCCAAGAGGTAAAATATATAGTGAAAACAATAGTGGTCCTAAAACGGAACCTTGAGGAACACCGAAATGTACAGTTGATTTGTCAGAGGACAAACCATTCACAGAGACAAACTGATATCTTTCCGACAGATAAGATCTAAACCAGGCCAGAACTTGTCCGTGTAGACCAATTTGGGTTTCCAGTCTCTCCAAAAGAATGTGGTGATCGATGGTATCAAAGGCAGCACTAAGGTCTAGTAGCACGAGGACAGATGCAGAGCCTCGGTCTGACGCCATTAAAAGGTCATTTACCACCTTCACAAGTGCAGTCTCAGTGCTATGATGGGGTCTAAAACCAGACTGAAGCATTTCGTATACATTGTTTGTCTTCAGAAAGGCAGTGAGTTGCTGCGCAACAGCTTTTTCTAAAATTTTTGAGAGGAATGGAAGATTCGATATAGGCCGATAGTTTTTTATATTTTCCGGGTCAAGGTTTGGCTTTTTCAAGAGAGGCTTTATCACTGCCACTTTTAATGAGTTTGGTACACATCCGGTGGATAGAGAGCCGTTTATTATGTTCAACATAGGAGGGCCAAGCACAGGAAGCAGCTCCTTCAGCAGTTTAGTAGGAATAGGATCCAGTATGCAGCTAGAAGGTTTAGAGGCCATGATTATTTTCATCATTGTGTCAAGAGATATAGTACTAAAACACTTGAGTGTCCCTCTTGATCCTAGGTCCTGGTAGAGTTGTGCAGACTCAGGACAGCTGAGCTTTGGAGGAATACGCAGATTTAAAGAGGAGTGAGCGACTGCCATTAGAAGGCATCATGTTAATGTTACTACCTAGCTACGGCTGTTGGAAGTCCTGACGAACAGATAAAGCGTCCGGAGTGAAAAAGTTGAATGAAAAAAAAAAAAGTTGTGAGGGGAAAAACAAAAAATATAAACAGTAATTAAAAAGTAAAAACCGTAAAGTTGTCAGGTAGCAAAGTAAGGTTGGCAACAAAACGCACAGCAACACGTAAACAAGTCTGCAAGTTGCAAACCATCTCTGTTTCTTTCACCCTCTCTGTCTCTCTCTCTCTCTCTCTCTCTCTCTCTCTCTCTCTCTCGCTCACTCATTTCCCTCTCGCTCACTCATTTCCCGCTCGCTCACTCATTTCCCTCTCTCTCTCTCTCTCTCGCTCTCTCTCTCTCTCTCTCCCCCTTTTGCTGTTACTGTTGTGACACAGGCTCTTTTATACCGTCTACTTCAAAGCTAGATTAAAACCGTCCGGGGCAACTCTGCTGATCAAATGTTAAACTCCTTAGCGAGGTTCTCTTCTGTGATTCACAAAGGGTCCATTTTAAAGGGAGAACCAATAGATGTGTGTGTGTGTGTGTGTGTGTGTGTGAGAGAGAGATCGGTGCTCCTATACCGTTTAGTGTTACAGAACTTTTCTCGCAGAAGTTAAAGGGACGGATACCGCCACAGCTGGATCATCAACATCGAGACGTACTATATTATCTGTTGTCAGGGAGACGGTGAAAGTCAGCTGGAGACTTCCGAGGATCTGTAGCCTTGTGATTTTAATGATGATACAGAGAAAAACGGGGACTTGAACATAGGATTTTTAGTCCATATTAACCAGTCCTATCTACATTATTGTCAAACTTTTTGGTCGATTCACAATATATATTTCTCTAAATAAGCTTTGTTGTACAATTTGTAAAGGTCAAATCCACTGCATTTCAAGCAGTCAGCTATAATCTAAAGAATTTAGAGCTTGTGAAACTATACCTAAGATAAATATAAACCTTCCACAAACATCAGACCCATTAATAATTAAATTATTCTATCAAAATAGTTTAACCTGTTTTTTTTGTAATAATCACTGATCTGCGTTTCAAGTCTGTGAAAATGCCGTTTGTTCCAAATGTAACCAGAACCACGTATAATCATCATTCACTAATGATGACCAACTTCCTGTAGCTGGCATTATAGAAAATGAACACTGGTCTCATTAACAATATCCCACGCGCTAGTGATTAGCCCACGCGCTAGTGATTAGCCCACGCGCTAGTGATTAGCCCACGCGCTAGTGATTAGCCCACGCGCTAGTGATTAGCCCACGCGCTAGTGATTAGCCCATGCTCTATGGGGTTGGCCCACGCGCTATTTGGTTGGCCTTCCTATTAATACTTACACCAAGCCCCCCCACCTGTCACCAAGCCCCTCCCCTGCCCCATCTCGTTTCTGTATAGAAGGTAATAATTCTCTCAAATGTCTTGGGCGATTCCCATTTGTGAAACAATTTCAAATGCCACAAATTCACTCCTTGTTTTAAGTGAGGTGTAAGTTGGAAGCTCAGAGATGAGGTTATCATCAACCAAGAGACATATGGCGCAACTGTTGTGAAATGTATCCTTTTTGTATTTCGCTGGCATCTTGTGTAATGTTCTCCTCTCTTGTCTCTCTCTCTTGTCTCTTCTCTGCTTGGTTGCAGGCTCACCGGTCGAGTCTCAAGGTTCAACAGACACAGACGGGGAGAACATGACTCACCGGCCTGTGCCAGAGCTTGGCATGGGGCTACTGTGCCAGCCTCACCCCTACCAGGCCCTCTGATGCCCCAGTGCAACATGACAGAGAGGCTGTGAGGCTTGGATCGTCCCCCCCGTCCCCTGTCCCGACAATACTCTCAACAGTTCCCCTAACCCCTGACCTCCACATCCTGTCCCACCATGCTGCGTTTCCTGCCTCTGAAGCTGAGTCGTCTCTACCGTTGTCTGAAGCTTCTACTGGTGGTCGGTCTGTTTGTTATCCTCCTGATGAACACCCACAACCTGTTCGCCTCCTTCCAGAAGAACGAGCTGACGGACCGCCGCTTCATCAACCTCAACAAGTGTCCCGCCTGCTTCGGCACCAGCTGGTGCAGGAAGTTCATGAACGGCCAGGTGTCCTTCGAGACCTGGGGACGCCTGCGCTTCCTGGATGTCTTCAACGTCAAGAACGTGTATTTCGCCCAGTACGGAGAGCCGCGGGAGGGGACGAGGCGCGTGGTGCTCAAACGCCTGGGATCCAACCAGGAGCTGGCGGACATTGACCAGAAGATCTGTAAGAGAGCTACTGGCCGTCCTCGCTGCGACCTCATCCAGGCCATATACAAGACGGAGTTCGCCAGGCTGAACGGTGACGTGAGGCTTCTGACCCCTGAGGTGGTAGAGGGCTGGTCTGACCTGGTTCACTGCCCCTCCCAGAGGCTGCTGGACAGGGTGGTTCGGCGCTATGCCGAAACCAAAGACTCTGGCAGCTTCCTGCTGAAGAACCTGAAGGACACAGAGAGGATGCAGCTACTGATGACCCTGGCCTTTAACCCTGAGCCCCTCGTACTACAGGTAGGAACTAAAAGACCTTTAATACCCTGCCCTCTTCTAGTGTTTCCTCTATGTTACTGCATTTAAAAGGTCAAGCTGTCTTCGTTGTTTCCTATTGGTTATTACCTTCTGAGTGAGATGCAGTGTCAAGACTGCTGACATGTTTTAGAGAAACCTGTCGAAGTCAGGTGCCAATTATACTGTTAGGCCTATTTGACCCTTTCTACAGTGTGAGAATTTCACCAGAATGTTCAACTTAAAGATATACGTGTATAAACTAGGCTTGGGCGGTATACCGTATACTGGGGTATTGTATGAACTAGGCTTGGGCGGTATACCGTATACTGGGGTATTGTATGAACTAGGCTTGGGCGGTATACCGTATACTGGGGTATTGTATGAACTAGGCTTGGGCGGTATACCGTATACTGGGGTATTGTATGAACTATTCTTGGGTGGTATACCGTATACTGGGGTATTGTATGAACTAGGCTTGGGCGGTATACCCTATACTGGGGTATTGTATAAACTAGGCTTGGGCGGTATACTGTACATACCGTATACTGGGGTATTGTATAAACTAGGCTTGGGCGGTATACCGTATACTGGCGTATTGTATAAACTAGGCTATATACCGTATACTGGGGTATTTGGAAAACGCCACAAGAAGGTTTTTCAATACCTTCAATACCGTTGAAACAATTTTTTAAAATGTTTTATTTTTTTTCTATAGTACCAGTCAAAAATTTGGACACCTACTCATTCAAGGGTTTTTATTTATTTGTACTGTTTTCTTATTTCTCTCAAATTTTGTGTAGAAATATGTGTACATCCCTGTTAGTGAGCATTTCTCCTTTGCCAAGATAATCCATCCACCTGACAGGTTTGGCATAATCAAGATTTAGATTAAACAGCATGATCATTACACAGATACACCTTGTGCTGGGGACAATAAAAGGCCACTCTAAAAATGTGCAGGTTTGTCACACAACACAATGTCACAGAAGTTTTGAGGGAGCGTGCAATTGGCATGCTGACTACAGCAATGTACAACAGAGCAGTTGCCAGAGAATATAATGTTCATTTATCTACCATAAGCCGCTACCAAAGTCGTTTTGAAAAATTTGGCTGTACGTCCAACCGGCCTCACAACCACAGACCACGTTTAACCACTTCAGCCCAGGACCTCCACATCATTTTTCTTCACCCCTGGAATCGTCTGAAAACTTATTCTGATTGGCTGGTTCTGGCTCCCCAGTGGGTGGGCCTATGCCCTCCCAGGCCCAACCATTGCTGCGCCCCTGCCCAGTCATGTAGTTATTCGTCTGTTAGAATGGTGACGCATCATTAACCGAAGATGTCAAATTGGCTTTAGGCCTACATTTTTCACTAGGAATGACAAATGTTAGTGCACTATTTATCAAGCGTTGGTGCTTATGCACCTTGCAGATTGATATGCATCTGATGCGTATGCTAAAGAGGACGCTTCTCTAGCGGTTACTGATAGGCTGAAAGGCCAGGCGGTTCTAGTGTTAAAGGTGCATGGAACCCTTCTGCCCTCGGGGGCTCTTCAGGGATCCCGTCTGCCCTCGGGGGCTCATCAGGGATCCCGTCTGCCCTCGGGGGCTCTTCAGGGAACCCTTCTGCCCTCGGGGGGCTCTGCAGGAAACCCTTCTGCCCTCGGGGGCTCTACAGGAAACCCTTCTGCCCTCGGGGGCTCTACAGGAAAGCCTTCTGCCCTCGGGGGCTCTACAGGAAAGCCTTCTGCCCTCGGGGGCTCTTCAGGAAAGCCTTCTGCCCTCGGGGGCTCTTCAGGAAAGCCTTCTGCCTTCGGGGGCTCTTCAGGGAACCCGTCTGCCCTCGGGGGCTCTACAGGAAACCCTTCTGCCCTCAGGGGGCTCTTCAGGAAACCCTTCTGCCCTCAGGGGCTCTGCAGGAAACCCGTCTGCCCTCGAGGGCTCTACAGGAAACCCTTCTGCCCTCGGGGGCTCAAAAGGAAACCCTTCTGTCCTCGGGGGCTCAACAGGAAACCCTTCTGCCCTCGGGGGCTCTACAGGAAACCCTTCTGCCCTCGGGGGCTCTTCAGGAAACCCTTCTGCCCTCGGGGGCTCTTCGGGAAACCCTTCTGCCCTCGCGGGCTCTACGGGAAACCCTTCTGCCCTCGGGGGCTCTACGGGAAACCCTTCTGCCCTCGGGGGCTCTTCAGGAAACCCTTCTGCCCTCGGGGGCTCTTCAGGAAACCCTTCTGCCCTCAGGGGCTCTTCAGGAAACCCTTCTGCCCTCAGGGAGCTCTTCAAGAAACCCTTTTGCCCTTGGGGGCTCTTCAGGAAACCCTTCTGCCCTCAGGGGGCTCTTCAGGAAACCCTTCTGCCCTCGGGGGGCTCTTCAGGAAACCCTTCTGCCCTCGGGGGCTCTTCAGGAAACCCTTCTGCCCTCAGGGGGCTCTTCAGGAAACCCTTCTGCCCTCAGGGGCTCTTCAGGAAACCCTTCTGCCCTCGGGGGCTCTTCAGGAAACCCTTCTGCCCTCGGGGGGCTCTTCAGGGAACCCTTCTGCCCTCGGGGGCTCTTCAGGAAACAGAAGGGACAGGGCTGTCAGTCAGGAGAAGAACAGAGCAGGGCTGGGTGTAATACCAACCAAACCCTCCATTAGGACCTGATCCCGACGGTCACTACCAGATGGTAAGATGGATAACCTACGGCAGGAACTAGTCTAAATGATGGATAACCTATGGCAGCAACTAGTCTAAATGATGGATAACCTATGGCAGCAACTAGTCTAAATGATGGATAACCTACGGCAGCAACTAGTCTAAATAATGGATAACCAATGGCAGCAACTAGTCTAAATGATGGATAACCTATGGCAGCAACTAGTCGAAATGATGGATAACCTATGGCAGCAACTAGTCGAAATGATGGATAACCTATGGCAGCAACTAGTCTAAATGATGGATAACCTATGGCAGCAACTAGTCTAAATGATGGATAACCTACGGCAGGAACTAGTCTAAATGATGGATAACCTATGGCAGCAACTAGTCTAAATGATGGATAACCTATGGCAGCAACTAGTCTAAATGATGGATAACCTATGGCAGCAACTAGTCTAAATGATGGATATCCTATGGCAGCAACTAGTCTAAATGATGGATAACCTATGGCACCCCCAAAACCAATTCCCCCTTTGGTCGCCTCTCCTTCCACTTCTCTGCTGCCAATGACTGGAACGAACTACTAAAATCTCTGAAACTAGAAACACTTATCTCCCTCACTAGCTTTAAGCACCAGCTGTCAGAGCAGCTCACAGATCACTGCATCTGTACATAGCCCATCTATAATTTAGCCCAGACACCTCTTCCCCTACTGTATGTATTTATTTATTCTGCTCCTTTGCACCCCATTATTTCTATCTCTACTTTGCACATTCTTCCACTGCAAATCTACCATTTCAGTGTTTTACTTGCTATATTGTATTTACTTCGCCACCATGGCCTTTTTTTGCCTTTACCTCCCTTATCTCACCTCATTTGCTCACATTGTATATAGACTTATTTTTCTACTGTATTATTGACTGTACTCTTGTTTATCCCATGTGTAACTCTGTTTGTGTCGAACTGCTTTGCTTTTATATTGGCCAGGTTGCAGTTGTAAATGAGAACTTGTTCTCAACTGGCCGACCTGGTTAAATAAAGGTCAAAAAATAAAATAAAATGGCAGCAACTAGTCTAAATGGCGGATAACCTATGGCAGCAACTAGTCTAAATGATGGATAACCTACGGCAGGAACTAGTCTAAATGATGGATAACCTATGGTAGCAACTAGTCTAAATGATGGATAACCTATGGCAGCAACTAGTCTAAATGATGGATAACCTACGGCAGCAACTAGTCTAAATGATGGATAACCTACGGCAGCAACTAGTCTAAATGATGGATAACCTACGGCAGCAACTAGTCTAAATTATGGATAACCTACGGCAGCAACTAGTCTAAATGATGGATAACCTACGGCAGCAACTAGTCTAAATGATGGATAACCTACGGCAGCAACTAGTCTAAATGATGGATAACCTACGGCAGCAACTAGTCTAAATGATGGATAACCTACGGCAGCAACTAGTCTAAATGATGGATAACCTACGGCAGCAACTAGTCTAAATGATGGATAACCTACGGCAGCAACTAGTCTAAATGATGGATAACCTACTTCCCCCTCCCTCCCGTTTCACACACAGCCCTTCCCCCACCCTGCAGCAACAACACACGGCCCTTCCCCCACCCTGCAGCAGCAACACACGGCCCTTCCCCCACCCTGCTGCTGCAGCAACACACGGCCCTTCCCCCACCCTGCTGCTGCAACAACACACGGCCCTTCCCCCACCCTGCAGCAGCAACACACGGCCCTTCCCCCACCCTGCTGCTGCAGCAACACACGGCCCTTCCCCCACCCTGCTGCTGCAACAACACACGGCCCTTCCCCCACCCTGCAGCAACAACACACGGCCCTTCCCCCACCCTGCTGCTGCAACAACACACGGCCCTTCCCCCACCCTGCAGCAACAACACACGGCCCTTCCCCCACCCTGCTGCTGCAGCAACACACGGCCCTTCCCCCACCCTGCAACAACACACGACCCTTCCCCCACCCTGCAGCAACACACACGGCCCTTCCCCCACCCTGCAACAACACACGACCCTTCCCCCACCCTGCAGCAACACACACGGCCCTTCCCCCACCCTGCAGCAACACACACGGCCCTTCCCCCACCCTGCAGCAACACACGGCCCTTCCCCCACCCTGCAGCAACACACGGCCCTTCCCCCACCCTGCAGCAACACACGGCCCTTCCCCCACCCTGCTCCTGCAGCAACACACGGCCCTTCCCCCACCCTGCTGCTGCAACAACACACGGCCCTTCCCCCACCCTGCAGCAACAACACACGGCCCTTCCCCCACCCTGCAGCAACAACACACGGCCCTTCCCCCACCCTGCTGCTGCAACAACACACGGCCCTTCCCCCACCCTGCAGCAACAACACACGGCCCTTCCCCCACCCTGCTGCTGCAGCAACACACGGCCCTTCCCCCACCCTGCAGCAACACACACGGCCCTTCCCCCACCCTGCAGCAACACACGGCCCTTCCCCCACCCTGCTGCTGCAGCAACACACGGCCCTTCCCCCACCCTGCAGCAACACACACGGCCCTTCCCCCACCCTGCAGCAACACACGGCCCTTCCCCCACCCTGCAGCAACACACGGCCCTTCCCCCACCCTGCAGCAACACACGGCCCTTCCCCCACCCTGCTGCTGCAACAACACACGACCCTTCCCCCACCCTGCAGCAACACACGGCCCTTCCCCCACCCTGCAGCAACACACACGGCCCTTCCCCCACCCTGCAGCAACAACACACGGCCCTTCCCCCACCCTGCAACAACACACGGCCCTTCCCCCACCCTGCAGCAACACACGGCCCTTCCCCCACCCTGCAGCAACACACGGCCCTTCCCCCACCCTGCAGCAACACACACGACCCTTCCCCCACCCTGCTGCTGCAACAACACACGGCCCTTCCCCCACCCTGCAGCAACAACACACGACCCTTCCCCCACCCTGCAGCAACAACACACGGCCCTTCCCCCACCCTGCTGCTGCAACAACACACGGCCCTTCCCCCACCCTGCAGCAACAACACACGGCCCTTCCCCCACCCTGCTGCTGCAGCAACACACGGCCCTTCCCCCACCCTGCAGCAACACACACGGCCCTTCCCCCACCCTGCTGCTGCAGCAACACACGGCCCTTCCCCCACCCTGCTGCTGCAGCAACACACGGCCCTTCCCCCACCCTGCTGCTGCAACAACACACGGCCCTTCCCCCACCCTGCAGCAACAACACACGGCCCTTCCCCCACCCTGCAACAACACACGGCCCTTCCCCCACCCTGCAGCAACACACGGCCCTTCCCCCACCCTGCAGCAACAACACACGACCCTTCCCCCACCCTGCAGCAACACACACGACCCTTCCCCCACCCTGCAGCAACAACACACGGCCCTTCCCCCACCCTGCTGCTGCAGCAACACACGGCCCTTCCCCCACCCTGCAGCAACACACACGACCCTTCCCCCACCCTGCAGCAACAACACACGACCCTTCCCCCACCCTGCAGCAACACACGGCCCTTCCCCCACCCTGCTGCTGCAGCAACACACGGCCCTTCCCCCACCCTGCAGCAACACACACGACCCTTCCCCCACCCTGCAGCAACAACACACGACCCTTCCCCCACCCTGCAGCAACAACACACGGCCCTTCCCCCACCCTGCAGCAACAACACACGGCCCTTCCCCCACCCTGCAGCAACACACGGCCCTTCCCCCACCCTGCAGCAACACACACGGCCCTTCCCCCACCCTGCAGCAACACACACGACCCTTCCCCCACCCTGCTGCAACACACACGGCCCTTCCCCCACCCTGCAGCAACACACACAGCCCTTCCCCCACCCTGCTGCTGCAACAACACACGGCCCTTCCCCCACCCTGCAGCAACACACGGCCCTTCCCCCACCCTGCTGCAACACACACGACCCTTCCCCCACCCTGCAGCAACACACACGGCCCTTCCCCCACCCTGCAGCAACAACACACGGCCCTTCCCCCACCCTGCAGCAACACACGGCCCTTCCCCCACCCTGCTGCTGCAACACACACGGCCCTTCCCCCACCCTGCAGCAACACACGGCCCTTCCCCCACCCTGCTGCTGCAACACACACGGCCCTTCCCCCACCCTGCAGCAACACACGGCCCTTCCCCCACCCTGCTGCTGCAGCAACACACGGCCCTTCCCCCACCCTGCAGCAACACACACGGCCCTTCCCCCACCCTGCAGCAACACACACGACCCTTCCCCCACCCTGCAGCAACACACGGCCCTTCCCCCACCCTGCTGCAACACACACGGCCCTTCCCCCACCCTGCTGCAACACACACGACCCTTCCCCCACCCTGCAGCAACAACACACGGCCCTTCCCCCACCCTGCAGCAACACACGGCCCTTCCCCCACCCTGCAGCAACACACACGACCCTTCCCCCACCCTGCTGCAACACACGGCCCTTCCCCCACCCTGCTGCAACACACGACCCTTCCCCCACCCAGCAACAACACACGGCCCTTCCCCCACCCTGCAGCAACAACACACGGCCCTTCCCCCACCCTGCAGCAACACACACGACCCTTCCCCCACCCTGCTGCAACAACACACGGCCCTTCCCCCACCCTGCAGCAACAACACACGGCCCTTCCCCCACCCTGCAGCAACACACACGACCCTTCCCCCACCCTGCTGCAACAACACACGGCCCTTCCCCCACCCTGCAGCAACACACAGCCCTTCCCCCACCCTGCTGCAACAACACACGGCCCTTCCCCCACCCTGCTGCAACAACACACGGCCCTTCCCCCACCCTGCAGCAACACACGGCCCTTCCCCCACCCTGCTGCTGCAACACACACGGCCCTTCCCCCACCCTGCTGCTGCAACAACACACGACCCTTCCCCCACCCTGCTGCTGCAGCAACACACGGCCCTTCCCCCACCCTGCTGCTGCAGCAACACACGACCCTTCCCCCACCCTGCTGCTGCAGCAACACACGGCCCTTCCCCCACCCTGCTGCTGCAGCAACACACGACCCTTCCCCCACCCTGCAACAACACACACGGCCCTTCCCCCACCCTGCAGCAACACACACGGCCCTTCCCCCACCCTGCTGCAACACACACGGCCCTTCCCCCACCCTGCAACAACACACACGACCCTTCCCCCACCCTGCAGCAACACACAGCCCTTCCCCCACCCTGCTGCTGCAGCAACACACGGCCCTTCCCCCACCCTGCTGCTGCAGCAACACACGGCCCTTCCCCCACCCTGCTGCAACACACACGGCCCTTCCCCCACCCTGCTGCAACACACACGGCCCTTCCCCCACCCTGCAGCAACACACACGACCCTTCCCCCACCCTGCTGCTGCAACACACACGACCCTTCCCCCACCCTGCAGCAACACACACGGCCCTTCCCCCACCCTGCAACAACACACGGCCCTTCCCCCCCCTGCTGCAGCAACACACGGCCCTTCCCCCACCCTGCTGCTGCAACACACACGACCCTTCCCCCACCCTGCTGCTGCAACACACACGACCCTTCCCCCCCCTGCAGCAACAACACACGGCCCTTCCCCCACCCTGCTGCTGCAACACACGGCCCTTCCCCCACCCTGCTGCAGCAACACACGGCCCTTCCCCCACCCTGCTGCAGCAACACACGGCCCTTCCCCCACCCTGCAGCAGCAACACACACGGCCCTTCCCCCACCCTGCAGCAGCAACACACGACCCTTCCCCCACCCTGCTGCTGCAGCAACACACGGCCCTTCCCCCACCCTGCTGCTGCAGCAACACACGGCCCTTCCCCCACCCTGCTGCTGCAGCAACACACGGCCCTTCCCCCACCCTGCTGCTGCAGCACACACGGCCCTTCCCCCACCCTGCTGCTGCAACAACACACGACCCTTCCCCCACCCTGCTGCAGCAGCAACACACGGCCCTTCCCCCACCCTGCTGCTGCAGCAACACACGACCCTTCCCCCACCCTTCTGCAGCAGCAACACACAGAGCATCATTCTCCCAAGTCAGACAGCAAACAAGTTCCCACTTTAAAAAAAAAAAAAAAAGTTTCACAAAAAACATCTATTTTCAACTTTCTGTAAAAAAATGTCATGATATTATTGGAAGTAAACAGGGACATATCAGAGTGTAGGGTACCAAACCCTCTTTCTTCCGCCATAGATCTTTAACCACTTAGCATCAATCAGACCCAACCCCAAAACCAACCTGCAGCTTCTAAATACGTCCTCCTCAACCAATATGGAGAAGTGTTATGGAGTGCTGTGGTGGGGACTTCCTTTGAAGGTCAGGGATTGCCTAGAGTTAGACCTACTGAGTTACTGCATATTTACAGTAAATGGAGGGCAGGTTTGAATTATTCAAAGTGGGATGGTCTTTTTGTGTGGTGTGTGTGTGTGTGTGTGTGTGTGTGTGTGTGTGTGTGTGTGTGTGTGTGTGTGTGTGTGTGTGTGTGTGTGTGTGTGTGTGTGTGTGTGTGTGTGTAAAACTAGTTTTGAAACAGGCCAATCCATAGACTATTTCTGTCTCTTCCCTTTCAACAGTATGCAGTAGGGCAGTGTTTCTAACCTGGGTACCCAAAAGGAGTCACATTCATTTAGCTTCTGCCTGGACACTACACCTGATTCCATCCATCAACTCATCAAACCTTTTAATTTGTGAAGAGAGAAAATCTATAAAAGAAATCAAATCTGCCCCTATTTGGGTCCCCGGGACCTGGATTGAGAAACACTGCAGGATCACTTCTGCAATCCCCCTGACTGTACTTAGGTACAGGCAGAGTTAGCGGACTCCTTTTTGTATCTGTGACATTATGAAAGCTGTGGCAGAATTGGTAGCGCCATTGAGGCTATCTCTATGTTAAAGTAGCACATTTTCATTTTGTTTTTGAAGAAAAGGGTAAAGCTAATATTGATAATTTACTGCCACTAGCAGTGCTGGAGTCCTGAACCAAACCTGGTGTATCATTCATTCATACTTTACTCTATCATTCATAGAATACTTTAAAGTGGTGGAAGCCGTCATTGGCAATGTCCATGTTTAAATGGGTTCTATGAATCTAGAGTCCTCTATCTAACTCTGACCTGGGTTCTATGAATCTAGAGTCCTCTATCTAACTCTGACCTGGGTTCTATGAATCTAGAGTCCTCTATCTAACTCTGACCTGGGTTCTATGAATCTAGAGTCCTCTATCTAACTCTGACCTGGGTTCTATGAATCTAGAGTCCTCTATCTAACTCTGACCTGGGTTCTATGAATCTAGAGTCCTCTAACTAACTCTGATCTGGGTTCTATGAATCTAGAGTCCTCTATCTAACTCTGACCTGGGTTCTATGAATCTAGAGTCCTCTAACTAACTCTGACCTGGGTTCTATGAATCTAGAGTCCTTTATGTAACTCTGACCTGGGTTCTAGGAATCTAGAGTCCTCTATCTAACTCTGACCTGGGTTCTATGAATCTAGAGTCCTCTATCTATCTCTGACCTGGGTTCTATGAATCTAGAGTCCTCTATCTAACTCTGACCTGGGTTCTATGAATCTAGAGTCCTCTATCTATCTCTGACCTGGGTTCTATGAATCTAGAGTCCTCTAACTAACGCTGACCTGGGTTCTATGAATCTAGAGTCCTCTATCTAACTCTGACCTGGGTTCTATGAATCTAGAGTCCTCTAACTAACTCTGACCTGGGTTCTATGAATCTAGAGTCCTCTATCTAACTCTGACCTGGGTTCTATGAATCTAGAGTCCTCTATCTAACTCTGACCTGGGTTCTATGAATCTAGAGTCCTCTATCTAACTCTGACCTGGGTTCTATGAATCTAGAGTCCTCTAACTAACTCTGATCTGGGTTCTATGAATCTAGAGTCCTCTATCTAACTCTGACCTGGGTTCTATGAATCTAGAGTCCTCTAACTAACTCTGACCTGGGTTCTATGAATCTAGAGTCCTTTATGTAACTCTGACCTGGGTTCTAGGAATCTAGAGTCCTCTATCTAACTCTGACCTGGGTTCTATGAATCTAGAGTCCTCTATCTATCTCTGACCTGGGTTCTATGAATCTAGAGTCCTCTATCTAACTCTGACCTGGGTTCTATGAATCTAGAGTCCTCTATCTATCTCTGACCTGGGTTCTATGAATCTAGAGTCCTCTAACTAACGCTGACCTGGGTTCTATGAATCTAGAGTCCTCTATCTAACTCTGACCTGGGTTCTATGAATCTAGAGTCCTCTAACTAACTCTGACCTGGGTTCTATGAATCTAGAGTCCTCTATCTAACTCTGACCTGGGTTCTATGAATCTAGAGTCCTCTATCTAACTCTGACCTGGGTTCTATGAATCTAGAGTCCTCTATCTAACTCTGACTTGGGTTCTATGAATCTAGAGTCCTCTAACTAACTCTGACCCGGGTTCTATGAATCTAGAGTCCTCTATCTAACTCTGACCTGGGTTCTATGAATCTAGAGTCCTCTATCTAACTCTGACCTGGGTTCTATGAATCTAGAGTCCTTTATGTAACTCTGACCTGGGTTCTATGAATCTAGAGTCCTCTAACTCTGACCCGGGTTCTATGAATCTAGAGTCCTTTATGTAACTCTGACCTGGGTTCTATGAATCTAGAGTCCTCTATCTAACTCTGACCTGGGTTCTATGAATCTAGAGTCCTCTATCTAACTCTGACCTGGGTTCTATGAATCTAGAGTCCTCTATCTAACTCTGACCTGGGTTCTATGAATCTAGAGTCCTCTATCTAACTCTGACCTGGGTTCTATGAATCTAGAGTCCTTTATGTAACTCTGACCTGGGTTCTATGAATCTAGAGTCCTCTATCTAACTCTGACCTGGGTTCTATGAATCTAGAGTCCTCTATCTAACTCTGACCTGGGTTCTATGAATCTAGAGTCCTCTATCTCTGTCTGTCTGACCCCCCCCCCCCCCCCCCCCCCCCCCCGGTGATTTACAATCAACTAATCAATTGCAATTTCATTTGGCATTGACCGTATCTCGTGAAGGGTTGTGACAATAATGGGCCTAGCCTGTGTAGATGTTCAGTATTGTGATGTGACCTCCAATCCCTCACTCAGCCTCACTCAGCCTCACTCAGCCCCCTACACCTCCAGACGTCTGGAAGGACAAAGACCAGATCGGTCCTTTAGCTAAGCCAATCTGTCAAATCTGATTAGCCTTGTGTGGTCCGTCTCTCTATCCCTCTTCCTCTATCCGTCTGTCTCTTTCTCTCTCCCTCCTCTTGTGTCCGCTCTAAAAAACCTTGCATTGTGGATAATTCCATCAGTGTTTTAATGCCATTATACCTCAGCTCCAAGGCTTGGTGAATCATCTCCTGTCCTTATCTTACAGACACATTTAAACTCTACCATCTTGTGTTTACTGGTCGTCATGAGTAATGGATCAGGGTGGGAACTGTGGGCAGGAGTGGAACCCTGGGGGTCCCTGGGACGGAGATGAGTGGCTTGTGGGCAGACAGATGCCAGTATATGTTGGGGAGAGGCACCTCGGGGCTGTTTTTAATGACCTTTGACTGTTCAGAGTCCATGCACTGCTCGGAATCATTGTCAGAAAGGAGAGCATTTTCTGATAGACTGTGTGGGGGAGGGAGGCAAACCGTTAGCAGCACTAAGACATCAGTATTTAAAGGCTGTAATGAACCTGTTCTGTTTCCAGCTCTTTGAAGCTACAGGCTGTAATGAACCTGTTCTGTATCTAAGGGGAAACCGGACTCTGTTTTCCACTGACAAATAATCTGCTGTTGAATCTCTCTCTCTCACTCTCTCTCTCTCACTCTCACTCTCTTACACTCACTCACTCACTCACTCACTCACTCACTCACTCACTCACTCACTCACTCACTCACTCACTCACTCACTCACTCACACACACAGTGTTAAATAAGTTGGGAGTTTAGAGGGTAGGTACCATTTGGAATCTCACCCTCTATACTGTTTGAAGATCCTCCATTTAAAGGGTAGGAACCATTTGGAATCTCACCCTCTGTACTGTTTGAGGATCCTCCATTTAAAGGGTAGGTACCATTTGGAATCTCACCCTCTGTACTGTTTGAGGATCCTCCATTTAAAGGGTAGGTACCATTTGGAATCTCACCCTCTGTACTGTTTGAGGATCCTCCATTTAAAGGGTAGGTACCATTTGGAATCTCACCCTCTGTACTGTTTGAGGATCCTCCATTTAAAGGGTAGGTACCATTTGGAATCTCACCCTCTGTACTGTTTGAGGATCCTCCATTTAAAGGGTAGGTACCATTTGGAATCTCACCCTCTGTACTGTTTGAGGATCCTCCATTTAAAGGGTAGGTACCATTTGGAATCGAAACTCACTTGCAGAATTTACAGTTTTCTGAGTTTTGCAGGAGTTTCTCCAAACAGAAATTGCATCATGGCCTGTTTAGCAATTTGAATGATTTACATGTCACAGTGTGATAGCAGAACACTCCTTAGCATGTGACTTCCTCTTAGACGTCTTCACTTCCTTTATAGAAAAACACCAACTGAGGTCTCATCAAATATTGGCTGGCGCTTCTTTGGGCTTACTTCCTTCTCAAAGTTGAACTTTCTTTGAAAATTCCATTTGTCAATGTCTGCTGGTGTTCCGCTGTCTGTCTGGCTAGCTGGCTGCCTGTCTGTCTGGCTAGCTGGCTGCCTGTCTGTCTGGCTGGCTGCCTGTCTGTCTGTCTGGCTAGCTGGTTGTCTGTCTGGCTGGCTGGCTGTCTGGCTAGCTGGCTGTCTCTGGCTGGCTGGCTGCCTGTCTGGCTGGCTGGCTGCCTGTCTGACTGGCTGGCTGCCTGTCTGACTGGCTGGCTGCCTGTCTGGCTAGCTGGTTGTCTGTCTGGCTGCCTGGCTGGCTAGTTGGTTGTCTGGCTGGCTGTCTGTCTGGCTAGCTGGCTGGCTGGCTAGCTGGCTGGCTGGTTGGCTGGATGGCTGCCTGTCTGTCTGGCTGGCTGCCTGTCTGGCTAGCTGGCTGTCTGTCTGGCTAGCTGGTTGGCTGGCTGTCTCTGTCTGGCTAGCTGGCTGGCTGGCTGGCTGGCTGCCTGTCTGGCTGGCTGCCTGTCTGGCTAGCTGGTTGTCTGTCTGGCTGGCTGCCTGTCTGTCTGGCTAGCTGGCTGCCTGTTTGGCTTGCTGCCTGTCTGGCTGGCTTGCTGCCTTTCTGGCTGGCTGCCTGGCTGGCTGGCTTGCTGCCTGTCTGGCTGGCTAGCTGGCTGCCTGTCTGGCTGGCTGCCTGTCTGTCTGGCTAGCTGGCTGCCTGTTTTGCTTGCTGCCTGTCTGGCTGGCTGGCTTGCTGCCTGTCTGGCTGGCTGGCTGCCTGGCTGGCTAGCTGGCTGGCTGGCTGGCTAGCTGGCTGCCTGTCTGGCTGGCTAGCTGGCTGGCTGGCTAGCTGGCTGCCTGTCTGTCTGGCTAGCTGGCTGCCTGTCTGGCTGGCTAGCTGGCTGCCTGTCTGTCTGGCTAACTGGCTGTCTGTTTGGCTAGCTGGCTGCCTGTCTGGCTAGCTGGCTGCCTGTCTGTCTGGCTGGCTAGCTGGCTGCCTGTCTGTCTGGCTAGCTGGCTGCCTGTTTGGCTAGCTGGCTGCCTGTCTGGCTAGCTGGCTGCCTGTCTGTCTGGCTAGCTGGCTGCCTGTCTGTCTGGCTAGCTGGCTGGCTGTCTGTCTGGCTAGCTGGCTGGCTGGCTAGCTGGCTGGCTGGTTGGCTGGATGGCTGCCTGTCTGTCTGGCTGGCTGCCTGTCTGGCTAGCTGGCTGTCTGTCTGGCTAGCTGGTTGGCTGGCTGTCTCTGTCTGGCTAGCTGGCTGGCTGGCTGGCTGGCTGCCTGTCTGGCTGGCTGCCTGTCTGGCTAGCTGGTTGTCTGTCTGGCTGGCTGCCTGTCTGTCTGGCTAGCTGGCTGCCTGTTTGGCTTGCTGCCTGTCTGGCTGGCTTGCTGCCTTTCTGGCTGGCTGCCTGGCTGGCTGGCTTGCTGCCTGTCTGGCTGGCTAGCTGGCTGCCTGTCTGGCTGGCTGCCTGTCTGTCTGGCTAGCTGGCTGCCTGTTTTGCTTGCTGCCTGTCTGGCTGGCTGGCTTGCTGCCTGTCTGGCTGGCTGGCTGCCTGGCTGGCTAGCTGGCTGGCTGGCTGGCTAGCTGGCTGCCTGTCTGGCTGGCTAGCTGGCTGGCTGGCTAGCTGGCTGCCTGTCTGTCTGGCTAGCTGGCTGCCTGTCTGGCTGGCTAGCTGGCTGCCTGTCTGTCTGGCTAACTGGCTGTCTGTTTGGCTAGCTGGCTGCCTGTCTGGCTAGCTGGCTGCCTGTCTGTCTGGCTGGCTAGCTGGCTGCCTGTCTGTCTGGCTAGCTGGCTGCCTGTTTGGCTAGCTGGCTGCCTGTCTGGCTAGCTGGCTGCCTGTCTGTCTGGCTAGCTGGCTGCCTGTCTGTCTGGCTAGCTGGCTGCCTGTCTGTCTGGCTAGCTGGCTGCCTGTCTGTCTGGCTAGCTGGCTGCCTGTTTGGCTGGCTAGCTGGCTGCCTGTCTGGCTGGCTAGCTGGCTGCCTGTCTGGCTGGCTAGCTGGCTGCCTGTCTGGCTGGCTAGCTGGCTGCCTGTCTGGCTGGCTAGCTGGCTGCCTGTTTGGCTGGCTAGCTGGCTGCCTGTTTGGCTGGCTAGCTGGCTGCCTGTCTGTCTGGCTAGCTGGCTGCCTGTCTGGCTGGCTAGCTGGCTGCCTGTCTGTCTGGCTACCTGGCTGCCTGTTTGGCTGGCTAGCTGGCTGCCTGTCTGTCTGGCTAGCTGGCTGCCTGTCTGTCTGGCTAGCTGGCTGCCTGTCTGGCTGGCTAGCTGCCTGTCTGTCTGGCTAGCTCGCTGCCTGTCTGGCTGGCTAGCTGGCTGCCTGTCTGTCTGGCTAGCTGGCTGCCTGTTTGGCTGGCGGAGGGAAGAGGGTCAGTGAAGCATCATGTAGAGTCTGTCAACAAACCTGCGGAAATCTAATTACCATAATAACACAATCCCAGTTTAAGCTAGAGATATCTGTTATTTTGCATTGGCCTGCGTCTCAATCTACCACAACTGTATATGCTGGCCTGCTGCATCTGTGGTGGAAGGTGGCAGAGCTAGGGCACTGTTTGTCAGACCAGGAGACATCACGAAAATCTCCTCACGAAAACGTCTGTAGCGTCCAAAGAGTTTGGCCTGCAAACGAATATGACCGCTCTATGGACACGACGGTGTTCTCCGTTTTGCTCTACGACTCACACGAGTTTTATGGGACTCATCTGAAGTCGTTACAGACAATCTGGCAACTTCTGACTGTAGCGTTCCAAGAGTTTGGGCTACACACACTAAAACCCTTCGGAAGGTGAGACTCTCACGGACACGTACAGTACCAGTCAAAAGTTTGGAAACACCTACTTATTCCAGGGGTTTTCTTAAATAAAACAAAAACTATTTTCTACATTGTAGAATAATAGTGAAGACATCAAAACTATGAAATAACACATATGGAATCATGTAGTAACCAAAAAACAATTATACAAATCAAAATGTATTTTATATTTGAGATTCTTCAAAGTAGCCACCCTTTGCCTTGATGACAGCTTTGTACACTCTTGGCATTCTCTCAACCAGCTTCACTAGGTAGTCACCTGGAATGCATTTCAATTAACAGCTGTGCCTTATTAAAAGTTAATTTGTGGATTTTCTTTCCTTTTTAATGCATTTGAGCCAATCAGTTATGTTGTGACAAGGTAGGGGTGGTGTACAGAAGATATCCCTGTTTGGTAAAAGACCAAGTCCATATGGCAAGAACAGCTCAAAATAAGCAAAGAGAAACAACAGTCCATCATTACTTTAAGACATGATGGTCAGTCAATACGGAATATTTCAAGAACTTTGAAAGTTTCATCAAGTGCTCTCGCAAAAACCATCAAGTGCTATGATTAAACTGGCTCTCATGAGGACCGCCACAGGAAAGGAAGAACCAGAGTAACCTCTGCTGCAGAGGGTAAGTTCATTAGTTCTCAACATCAACTGTTCATAGGAGACTGCATGAATCAGGCCTTCATGGTTGAATTTTTGCAAAGAAACCAGTACAGTTATTTATTTAACCTTTATTTAACCAGGTCGGCCAGTTGAGAACAAGTTCTCATTTACAACTGCGACCTGGCAATGATAAAGCAAAGCAGTGTGACACAAACAACACAGAGTTACACATAAACAAACGTACAGTCAATAACACAATAGAAAAGTCTATATACAGTGTGTGCAAATGAGGTAAGATTTGGGAGGTAAGGCAATAAATAGGCCATAGTGGCGAAATAATTACAATATAGCAACTAAACACTGGAGTGATAGATGTGCAGAAGATGAATGTGCAAGTAGAGATACAGGGGTGCCATGGAGCAAAATAAATAACAGTATGGGGATGAGGTAGTTGGATGGGCTATGTACAGATGGGCTATGTACAGGTGCAATGATCGGTAAGCTGCTCTAACAGCTGATGCTTATAGTTAGTGAGGGAGATATGAGTCTCCAGCTACAGGGATTTTTGCAATTATTTTCAGTCATTGGCAGCAGAGAACTGGAAGGAAAGGTGGCCAAAGGAGGAATAGGCTTTGGGGTTGACCAGTGAAATATACCTGCTGGAGCATGTGCTACGGGTGGGTGCTGCTATGGTGACCAGTGAGCTGAGATAAGGCGGGGATTTACCTAGCAGAGACTTGTAGATGACCTGGAGCCAGTGGGTTTGACGACGAATATGAGGCGAGCGCCAGCCAACGAGAGCATACAGGTCACAGTGGTGGGTAGTATATGGGGCTTTGGTGACAAAGGACCAAAGGACACCAATAAGAAGAAGAGACTTGCTTGTGCCAAGAAACACAAGCAATGGATATTAGACCGATGGAAATGTGTCCTTTGGTCTGATGAGTCCAAATCTGCAAAAAAAAATTGGTTCCAACCGCCGTGTCTTTGTGAGACGCAGTGGGTGAACAGATGATCTCTGCATGTGTGGTTCCCACCGTGAAGCATGGAGGAGGAGGTGTGATGGTGACACGGTCTGTGATTTTATTTGGAATTCAAGGCACACTTAACCAACATGGCTACCACAGCATTCTGCAGCGAACCATCCCATCTGGTTTGCGCTTAGTGGGACTATCATTTGTTTTTCAACAGGACAATGACCCAACACACCTCCAAGCTGTGTAAGGGCTATTTGACCAAGAAAGAGAGTGATGGAGTGCTGCATCAGGTGACCTGGCCTCCACAATCACCCAACATCAACCCAATTGAGATGGTTTGGGATGAGTTGGACCGCAAAGTTGAAGGAAAAGCAATCAACAAGTGCTCAGCATATGTGGGAACTCCTTCAAGACTGTTGGAAAAGTATTCCAGGTGAAGCTGGTTGAGATGATGTCAATAGTGTGGAAAGCTGTTATCAAGGCAAAGGGTGGCTACTTTGAAGAATCTCAATTACTAAATATATTTTGATTTAACACTTTGGTTACTACATGGTTTCATATGTGTTATTTCATAGTTTTGATGTCTTCACTATTATTCTACAATATAGAAAAATAGTAAAATAAAGAAACTAAACTAAAGAAACTCTTCAATAAGTAGGCTGATATCATACATGTCGGTTGTTTTGATCTAGGAAACCTACAGTCCTCACAAGACTCATCTGAAGGTACCAGTTAAACATGTTTTATGGATGTATACACTGAGTGTACAAAACATTAGGAACACCTGCTCTTTCCATGACCTAGACTGACCAGGTGAATCCAGGTGAAAGCTATATTCCAGGGTATGGTAGTAGGTGCCAGGCACACCGGTGTGAGTGTGTCAAGAACTGCAACACGATCAGCAGTTTCCCCCGTGTGTATCAAGAATTGTCTACCAGCCAAAGGACATCCAGCCAACTTGACAGAATTGTTGAAGCATTGGAGTCAACATGGTCCAGCATCCCAGTGAAACACTTTCGACACCTTGTAGATAAACTTGGGTGTTATCCAGATTTTCATACTGACCTTGTGTATTCGGTAATACCGGTACCGGGTTTTCAAACCCCACGGGTACTCTGTTTTCTGAAGGTTAGCAATGCCACCACCCTGCATCCCACCGCTTGCCTCTGAAGTTAAGCAGGGTTGGTCCTGGTCGGTCCCTGGATGGGAGACCAGATGCTGCTGGAAGTGGTGTTGGAAGAATCTAACCACATAGCTAGATAGCGAACTAGCTGCTAAGTTAGCAAACCCGAATCCACAACTGCAGTGAATTTAGCTAATTTTAGACAGTTACCTTAATAGTCATAAAATATCTAGCCGGGCAAACATTTAGTTGTGAACTCCATACCGTAGTCAGATCAGCTGGTACGTGCTGCACAACAGTGAGTGACTCACAAGGCTCCGGTCTCTCGTCGTCGTGTGCTGGTAAACATACACCACTTGAAACGTGACTCAGGTCTACCGTAAACTTCATGATAATTTGACAGATTAAGAAGAACACAATGTTCTTTATTTCCAAACATATTGCACACGTTGATTGCAGGTATTTACTTACAGCTTTAAATATGCACATTTTTTTTAATAAATAGTTTTGAGGGTATTGAAAAACCATCCCGTGACCTTTTTCCAAATACCCCTGTATGTGTATATATATATATTTCCAAATACCCCGGTATACCTACGTGTACCAACGAATTGAGTCTGTTCTGAGGGTAAACGGGGCTCAGTAATAGGAAGGTGTTCCTAATGTTTTCTACACTCAGTGTATATGGAAGTACTTTTAGTTAAATATGGGGGGAAAGGGATCTATTTCCTGAGCTTTCTTATTTCTCTTTTTTTTTATTTTTTGTGTGCAGACACTTCAAAACATACTTCCTCTTGATTTATATGTTGACTATATGTTATTCAATGTGTTTCTATTGGCTAATAGCAGTAAGGACTATCTGTTATTCAATGTGTTTCTATTGGCTAATAGCAGTAAGGACTATCTGTTATTCAATGTGTTTCTACTGGCTAATAGCAGTAAGGACTGTCTGTTATTCAATGTGTTTCTATTGGCTAATAGCAGTAAGGACTATTATTCAATGTGTTTCTATTGGCTAATAGCAGTAAGGACTATCTGTTATTCAATGTGTTTCTATTGGCTAATAGCAGTAAGGACTATCTGTTATTCAATGTGTTTCTATTGGCTAATAGCAGTAAGGACTATCTGTTATTCAATGTGTTTCTATTGGCTAATAGCAGTAAGGACTATCTGTTATTCAATGTGTTTCTATTGGCTAATAGCAGTAAGGACTATCTGTTATTCAATGTGTTTCTATTGGCTAATAGCAGTAAGGACAAATTCAACGTTTCATCAAATGTTTTTATTTATTTATATATCTATGTATCTATCTATCTATCTATTATTTTTTATTTTTTTTGTAGTTAGTGGTCCTAAAATTAAAAATCAAATTGCAAAATGGTATGACCATCTCAAAACAATTCCATATGTTAGCTTAGTAGAAACCTAGTCCGATAGACCCTAGACCAGGGCTCTCTAACCTTAATCCTGGAGAGCTACCGTCCTGCAGGGTTTTGTTCCAACCCTAATCTAGCAAACCTGATTCTAATAATTAGCTGTTGGAGAGCCCTGTCCTGTTGGAGAGCCCTGTCCTGTTGGAGAGCCCTGTCCTGTTGGAGAGGCCTGCCCTGTTGGAGAGCCCTGTCCTGTTGGAGAGCCCTGTCCTGTTGGAGAGCCCTGTCCTGTTGGAGAGCCCTGTCCTGTTGGAGAGCCCTGTCCTGTTGGAGAGCCCTGTCCTGTTGGAGAGGCCTGCCCTGTTGGAGAGCCCTGTCCTGTTGGAGAGCCCTGTCCTAGACTATTCCAGCCTCTGGTTAGCTTAGCGCCTAGCCGGTCTTACATTAAGAACAATTTACCCCTCGCTTCCAAGCATGTGACTGTGGTAGCTCTTCGAACCGAAGCCTTGTCTGCTCAGTCAAGCCCATCGAACCGAAGCCTTGTCTACTCAGTCAAGCCCACAATAGGACATGACAGGCCCTAGGGCAGAGTTTCCCAAACTCGGTCCTGGGGACCCCAGGGGTAGCAGGTTTTTGCACTAGCACTACACAGCTGATTTAAGTCATCAACTAATCCTCAAGGTTTGATCGTTTGCTTCGGCTGTGTACTGTTAAGGCATAAAAACTAAACGTGCTCCCCTTTGGGTCCAAAGGGCTTAGTTTGGTACCGTTGCACTTGGGGTTAAGTCAGTAACTGAGTGTACAAAACATTAAGAACATTCTTTAGTAGTATTGAGGTGCAACCCCTTTTTGGCCCTCAGAACAGCCTCAATTCGTCAGGACATGGACTCTACAAGGTGTCGAAAGTACAGTGATGCTGGTCCATATTGACTCCAATGCTTCCCACTGTTGTCAAGTTGCCTGGATACCCTTTGGGTGGTGGACCATTCTTGGGGTTAACATGGTCACTGTAGGACATGACAGGTCCCAGAGGTTAACATGGTCACTGTAGGACATGACAGGTCCTAGGTGTTAACATGGTCACTGTAGGACATGACAGGTCCTAGAGGTTAACATGGTCACTGTAGGACATGACAGGTCCTAGAGGTTAACATGGGCACTGTAGGACATGACAGGTCCTAGAGGTTAACATGGTCACTGTAGGACATGACAGGTCCTAGGGGTTAACATGGTCACTGTAGGACATGACAGGTCCCAGGGGTTAACATGGTCACTGTAGGACATGACAGGTCCTAGAGGTTAACATGGTCACTGTAGGACATGACAGGTCCTAGAGGTTAACATGGTCACTGTAGGACATGACAGGTCCTAGGGGTTAACATGGTCACTGTAGGACATGACAGGTCCTAGGGGTTAACATGGTCACTGTAGGACATGACAGGTCCTAGGGGTTAACATGGTCACTGTAGGACATGACAGGTCCTAGGGGTTAACATGGTCACTGTAGGACATGACAGGTCCTAGGGGTTAACATGGTCACTGTAGGACATGACAGGTCCTAGGGGTTAACATGGTCACTGTAGGACATGACAGGTCCTAGGGGTTAACATGGTCACTGTAGGACATGACAGGTCCTAGTGGTTAACATGGTCACTGTAGGACATGACAGGTCCTAGAGGTTAACATGGTCACTGTAGGACATGACAGGTCCCAGGGGTTAACATGGTCACTGTAGGACATGACAGGTCCTAGGGGTTAACATGGTCACTGTAGGACATGACAGGTCCGAGGGGTTAACATGGTCACTGTAGGACATGACAGGTCCTAGTGGTTAACATGGTCACTGTAGGACATGACAGGTCCTAGAGGTTAACATGGTCACTGTAGGACATGACAGGTCCCAGGGGTTAACATGGTCACTGTAGGACATGACAGGTCCTAGAGGTTAACATGGTCACTGTAGGACATGACACGTCCTAGAGGTTAACATGGTCACTGTAGGACCTGTATGGTTAACTCATCTCCTCCAGACAATATGCTCTTCAGACGCCACACCCATCCTCCCCCTCACCTAAACTGACATGGCGATACACTACCTGCCCCAATGCATAGTGCCAACTGTTAAGTTTGGTGGAGGAGGAATAATGGTCTTGGGCTGTTTTTAAATAATGGTCTGGGGTTGTTTTTCATGATTTGGGTCCTTTAGTTCCAGTGAAGGGAAATCTTAACACTACAGCATACAATGACATTCTAGATGATTCTGTGCTTCCAACTTTGTTGCTACAGTTTGGGGAAGGCCCTTTCCTGTTTCAGCATGACAATACTCCTGTGCACAAAGCGAGGTCCACACAGAAATGGTTTGTCGAGATCGGTGTGGAAGAACTTGACTGGCCTCCATTGAGCCCTGACCTCAACCCCATTGGAAACCTTTTGGATGAACTGGAACGCCGACTGCGAGCAAAGCCTTATCGCCAAAACATCAGTACCCGACCTCACTAATGCTCTTGTGGCTGAGTGGAAGTCCACTCAGCAATGTTCCAACATCTTGTAGAAAGCCTTCCCAGAAGAGTGGAGGCTCTTATTGCAGTAAAGGTGGGGACCAACTCCATTTTAATGGTCATGATTTTGAATGAGATGTTGGACGAGCAGGTGTCCACATACTTTTGTAGTGTAGCAGTGCACTTTCTTTCAATGTCCTCTCTTCTCACCAAGAAGGAATACATTGGCGTCTAACACTGGAACCGAACCAAAGGAGAGAGCCTGGGAGAGAGCCTGGGAGAGAGCCGAAGGAGAGAGCCTGGGAGAGAGCCTGGGAGAGAGCCGAAGGAGAGAGCCGAAGGAGAGAGCCTGGGAGAGAGCCTGGGAGAGAGCCTGGGAGAGAGCCTGGGAGAGAGCCTGGGAGAGAGCCGAAGGAGAGAGCCGAAGGAGAGAGCCGAAGGAGAGAGCCTGGGAGAGAGCCGAAGGAGAGGCCCTGGGAGAGAGCCAAAGGAGAGGGACTGGGAGAGAGCCGAAGGAGAGAGACTGGGAGAGAGACGAAGGAGAGAGACTGGTAGAGAGCCGAAGGAGAGAGTCGAAGGAGAGAGACTGGGAGAGAGACTGGGAGAGAGCCGAAGGAGAGAGACTGGGAGAGAGCCGAAGGAGAGAGACTGGGAGAGAGCCGAAGGAGAGAGACTGGGAGAGAGCCGAAGGAGAGAGACTGGTAGAGAGCCGAAGGAGAGAGCCGAAGGAGAGAGCCGAAGGAGAGAGCCTGGGAGAGAGCCTGGGAGAGAGCCTGGGAGAGAGCCGAAGGAGAGAGCCGAAGGAGAGAGCCGAAGGAGAGAGCCGAAGGAGAGAGACTGGTAGAGAGCCGAAGGAGAGAGACTGGTAGAGAGCCGAAGGGGAGAGCCGAAGGAGAGAGCCGAAGGAGAGAGCCTGGGAGAGAGCCAAAGGAGAGAGCCAAAGGAGAGAGCCAAAGGAGAGAGCCAAAGGAGAGAGCCAAAGGAGAGAGCCAAAGGAGAGAGCCAAAGGAGAGAGCCTGGTAGAGAGCCGAAGGAGAGAGACTGGGAGAGAGCCGAAGGAGAGAGACTGGTAGAGAGCCGAAGGAGAGAGCCGAAGGAGAGAGACTGGTAGAGAGCCGAAGGAGAGAGCCTGGGAGAGAGCCGAAGGAGAGAGCCGAAGGAGAGAGCTGAAGGAGAGAGCCGAAGGAGAGAGCCTGGGAGAGAGCCTGGGAGAGAGCCTGGGAGAGAGCCGAAGGAGAGAGACTGGGAGAGAGCCTGGGAGAGAGCCTGGGAGAGAGCCAAAGGAGAGGCCCTGGGAGAGAGCCAAAGGAGAGGCCCTGGGAGAGAGCCAAAGGAGAGGCCCTGGGAGAGAGCCAAAGGAGAGAGCCTGGTAGAGAGCCTGGTAGAGAGCCTGGGAGAGAGCCGAAGGAGAGAGACTGGGACAGAGCCGAAGGAGAGAGACTGGTAGAGAGCCGAAGGAGAGAGCCGAAGGAGAGAGCCTGGTAGAGAGCCTGGTAGAGAGCCTGGTAGAGAGCCTGGTAGAGAGACTGGTAGAGAGCCGAAGGAGAGAGCCTGGGAGAGCCGAAGGAGAGAGCCGAAGGAGAGAGACTGGTAGAGAGCCGAAGGAGAGAGCCTGGGAGAGAGCCGAAGGAGAGAGCCGAAGGAGAGAGCTGAAGGAGAGAGCCGAAGGAGAGAGCCTGGGAGAGAGCCTGGGAGAGAGCCTGGGAGAGAGCCGAAGGAGAGAGCCTGGGAGAGAGCCTGGGAGAGAGCCTGGGAGAGAGCCAAAGGAGAGGCCCTGGGAGAGAGCCAAAGGAGAGGCCCTGGGAGAGAGCCAAAGGAGAGGCCCTGGGAGAGAGCCAAAGGAGAGAGCCTGGTAGAGAGCCTGGTAGAGAGCCTGGGAGAGAGCCGAAGGAGAGAGACTGGGACAGAGCCGAAGGAGAGAGACTGGTAGAGAGCCGAAGGAGAGAGCCGAAGGAGAGAGCCTGGTAGAGAGCCTGGTAGAGAGCCTGGTAGAGAGCCTGGTAGAGAGACTGGTAGAGAGCCGAAGGAGAGAGCCTGGGAGAGCCGAAGGAGAGAGCCGAAGGAGAGAGACTGGGAGAGAGCCGAAGGAGAGAGACTGGGAGAGAGCCGAAGGAGAGAGACTGGTAGAGAGCCGAAGGAGAGAGCCGAAGGAGAGAGCCTGGGAGAGAGCCTGGGAGAGAGCCTGGGAGAGAGCCTGGGAGAGAGCCTGGGAGAGAGCCGAAGGAGAGAGCCGAAGGAGAGAGCCTGGGATAGAGCCAAAGGAGAGAGACTGGGAGAGAGCCGAAGGAGAGAGCCTGGGAGAGAGCCGAAGGAGAGGCCCTGGGAGAGAGCCAAAGGAGAGGCCCTGGGAGAGAGCCAAAGGAGAGGCCCTGGGAGAAAGCCAAAGGAGAGAGCCTGGTAGAGAGCCTGGTAGAGAGCCTGGTAGAGAGCCTGGTAGAGAGCCTGGGAGAGAGCCGAAGGAGAGAGCCTGGTAGAGAGCCTGGTAGAGAGCCGAAGGAGAGAGCCGAAGGAGAGAGCCGAAGGAGAGAGCCTGGTAGAGAGCCTGGTAGAGAGCCGAAGGAGAGAGCCGAAGGAGAGAGCCGAAGGAGAGAGCCGAAGGAGAGAGCCGAAGGAGAGAGCCTGGGAGAGAGCCTGGGAGAGAGCCGAAGGAGAGAGCCGAAGGAGAGAGCCGAAGGAGAGAGCCTGGGAGAGAGCCTGGGAGAGAGCCTGGGAGAGAGCCTGGGAGAGAGCCTGGGAGAGAGCCTGGGAGAGAGCCTGGGAGAGGCCCTGGGAGAGGCCCTGGGAGAGAGCCGAAGGAGAGAGCCGAAGGAGAGAGCCGAAGGAGAGAGCCTGGGAGAGAGACTGGGAGAGAGCCGAAGGAGAGAGACTGGGAGAGAGACTGGAAGAGAGCCGAAAAGATAGGGGGATAAAGAGGTAGGAAAGAAAGGGAGAAAACTGAAGTAGGCAGTCTGTCTCGACACGGCCCCAGCTCAGATTATCCTCCCAATATTCTTTCAACAGAGGCAACGTTCCCAGAGCTCTGAACAAACACACCGCGGCGTGTTTGCTTTTCTAACAGGACATCTCGTGCTGCGCTGTTTGATTTTAATGAGCGTTGGTGTAATCTAATATACATGCTCATCCTTATTCATGTAACAGAACCAAAGTAAGCCACATAAACCTCAATGCCAAGGATGCTAGGTCAGGTCTGTTTATGGGATTAGCAAAGCCCTTGTTTTATTTGGAATCGTGACAACGACCGTTCGTCCTGCTCGCTTGTTGTCGAAGTCTCTGGCCTCTTCTGTCCCTCAGTGGTTGAGGTCCACTGCCTGTCGGCTGAATTGTATTCACGTTGTTACTAGTGTGTGATTTAGCGTCTTTTGGGTGAGGGGGGGGGGTCCAGACGCTGTGAATTACACGAGGGGCTTGTGTACGGTGCTTAACCCAGGCTCCAGTGCTCCCAAAGCCCCTTTCGTTATTCTGTAGGGTCTTTGTGTACTGACTGATCGTTTTATCTAGGCTTGAAACCCCTCTAAGGCTTGGCAACATTTCCAATTCATTCAGATTTTAAAGTTTTAGCTCGATATTCCAAATGCCTGTATACCAATCATTTGTTTTGTTTTTGTTGTGTTTTTCTGAGTGTTTATGCTTGTTTTCTTGTTGTCTTTTTGGTCTCATCTTCTTCGCTCCTTCTGTGCTGTGTTCACCTTCCCATTTTTATGTCTCAACTCTTCGCCCGCGGAGCAGACACTACTAAAACGGGAGTATCAATGAACATTGATTCTGGTAAATGAATGCTTCAGTTTGTCGCGTGCGGCATTGGGGTACCACGTACCGCTAGCAGCATTTTAGGCAAACACTGTTATACTAGCGGTCTAGTCTTGTGTTTTTATAAATGTGGAATAAGAACGAAACAGCATTTATATAAGTAATTGGCAACTCGTTCTCATGCTGAGAAAAACATGTGAACAGAGTGGACAGGCTAGCTAGCCTGCTGCTCAAACCGCAGGCCCACAGGCTAGCTAGCATGCTGCTCAAACCGCAGGCCCACAGGCTAGCTAGCATGCTGCTCAAACCGCAGGCCCACAGGCTAGCTAGCCTGCTGCTCAAACCTGCTCAAACCACAGGCTAGCTAGCCTGCTGCTCAAACCTGCTCAAACCACAGGCTAGCTAGCCTGCTGCTCAAACCTGCTCAAACCTGCTCAAACCACAGGCTAGCTAGCCTGCTGCTCAAACCTGCTCAAACCACAGGCTAGCTAGCATGCTGCTCAAACCTGCTCAAACCACAGGCTAGCTAGCATGCTGCTCAAACCTGCTCAAACCACAGGCTAGCTAGCATGCTGCTCAAACCTGCTCAAACCACAGGCTAGCTAGCCTGCTGCTCAAACCTGCTCAAACCACAGGCTAGCTAGCCTGCTGCTCAAACCTGCTCAAACCGCAGGCCCACAGGCTAGCTAGCCTGCTGCTCAAACCTGCTCAAACCACAGGCTAGCTAGCATGCTGCTCAAACCTGCTCAAACCACAGGCTAGCTAGCATGCTGCTCAAACCTGCTCAAACCACAGGCTAGCTAGCATGCTGCTCAAACCTGCTCAAACCACAGGCTAGCTAGCATGCTGCTCAAACCGCAGGCCCACAGGCTAGCTAGCATGCTGCTCAAACCGCAGGCCCACAGGCTAGCTAGCATGCTGCTCAAACCGCAGGCCTACAGGCTAGCTAGCCTGCTGCTCAAACCTGCTCAAACCACAGGCCCACAGGCTAGCTAGCCTTGCTGCTCAAACCTGCTCAAACTACAGGCTAGCTAGCCTGCTGCTCAAACCGCAGGCTAGCTAGCCTGCTGCTCAAAACGCAGGCCCACAGGCTAGCTAGCCTGCTGCTCAAACCTGCTCAAACCACAGGCTAGCTAGCCTGCTGCTCAAACCTGCTCAAACTGCAGGCTAGCTAGCCTGCTGCTCAAACCTGCTCAAACCGCAGGCCCACAGGCTAGCTAGCATGCTGCTCAAACCTGCTCAAACCACAGGCTAGCTAGCATGCTGCTCAAAGACGGACAGAAGGGTGTGTTCATAACTATTAGCATGCTGCTCAAACCTGCTCAAACCACAGGCTAGCTAGCATGCTGCTCAAACCTGCTCAAACCACAGGCTAGCTAGCATGCTGCTCAAACCGCAGGCCCACAGGCTAGCTAGCATGCTGCTCAAACCGCAGGCCCACAGGCTAGCTAGCATGCTGCTCAAACCGCAGGCCCACAGGCTAGCTAGCATGCTGCTCAAACCGCAGGCCCACAGGCTAGCTAGCCTGCTGCTCAAACCTGCTCAAACCACAGGCTAGCTAGCCTGCTGCTCAAACCTGCTCAAACCACAGGCTAGCTAGCCTGCTGCTCAAACCTGCTCAAACCTGCTCAAACCACAGGCTAGCTAGCCTGCTGCTCAAACCTGCTCAAACCACAGGCTAGCTAGCATGCTGCTCAAACCTGCTCAAACCACAGGCTAGCTAGCATGCTGCTCAAACCTGCTCAAACCACAGGCTAGCTAGCATGCTGCTCAAACCTGCTCAAACCACAGGCTAGCTAGCCTGCTGCTCAAACCTGCTCAAACCACAGGCTAGCTAGCCTGCTGCTCAAACCTGCTCAAACCGCAGGCCCACAGGCTAGCTAGCCTGCTGCTCAAACCTGCTCAAACCACAGGCTAGCTAGCATGCTGCTCAAACCTGCTCAAACCACAGGCTAGCTAGCATGCTGCTCAAACCTGCTCAAACCACAGGCTAGCTAGCATGCTGCTCAAACCTGCTCAAACCACAGGCTAGCTAGCATGCTGCTCAAACCTGCTCAAACCACAGGCTAGCTAGCATGCTGCTCAAACCTGCTCAAACCACAGGCTAGCTAGCATGCTGCTCAAACCGCAGGCCCACAGGCTAGCTAGCATGCTGCTCAAACCGCAGGCCCACAGGCTAGCTAGCATGCTGCTCAAACCGCAGGCCTACAGGCTAGCTAGCCTGCTGCTCAAACCTGCTCAAACTACAGGCTAGCTAGCCTGCTGCTCAAACCGCAGGCTAGCTAGCCTGCTGCTCAAACCGCAGGCCCACAGGCTAGCTAGCCTGCTGCTCAAACCTGCTCAAACCACAGGCTAGCTAGCCTGCTGCTCAAACCTGCTCAAACTGCAGGCTAGCTAGCCTGCTGCTCAAACCTGCTCAAACCGCAGGCCCACAGGCTAGCTAGCATGCTGCTCAAACCTGCTCAAACCACAGGCTAGCTAGCCTGCTGCTCAAACCTGCTCAAACCGCAAGCTAGCTAGCATGCTGCTCAAAGACGGACAGAAGGGTGTGTTCATAACTATTAGCATGCTGCTCAAACCTGCTCAAACCACAGGCTAGCTAGCATGCTGCTCAAACCTGCTCAAACCACAGGCTAGCTAGCATGCTGCTCAAACCGCAGGCCCACAGGCTAGCTAGCATGCTGCTCAAACCGCAGGCCCACAGGCTAGCTAGCATGCTGCTCAAACCGCAGGCCTACAGGCTAGCTAGCCTGCTGCTCAAACCTGCTCAAACCACAGGCCCACAGGCTAGCTAGCCTTGCTGCTCAAACCTGCTCAAACTACAGGCTAGCTAGCCTGCTGCTCAAACCGCAGGCTAGCTAGCCTGCTGCTCAAACCGCAGGCCCACAGGCTAGCTAGCCTGCTGCTCAAACCTGCTCAAACCACAGGCTAGCTAGCCTGCTGCTCAAACCTGCTCAAACCGCAGGCCCACAGGCTAGCTAGCCTGCTGCTCAAACCTGCTCAAACCGCAAGCTAGCTAGCATGCTGCTCAAAGACGGACAGAAGGGTGTGTTCATAACTATTCAACTGTTCTACCTTGTTAGCTAGCAGATACATCCACGTCGACTCAACTTAAAGATTAGCTGGATAACCACTAGCGCGCGGGCTAACCACTAGCGCGCGGGCTAACCACTAGCGCGCGGGCTAACCACTAGCGCGCGGGCTAACCACTAGCGCGCGGGCTAATCACTAGCGCGTGGGCTAACCACTAGCGCGTGGGATATTGTTAATGAGACCAGTGTTCATTTTCTATAATGCCAGCTACAGGAAGTTGGTCATCATTAGTGAATGATGATTATACGTGGTTCTGGTTACATTTGGAACAAACGTCATTTTCACATACTTGAAACGCAGATCAGTGATTATTACAAAAAAGTGTGCTTAGGGTCATTGTCCTGTTGGAAGGTGAACCTTTGCCCTAGTCTGAGGTCCTGAGAGCTCTGGAGCAGGTTTTCATCAAGGATCTCTCTGTACTTTGCTCCGTTCATCTTTTCCCTCAATCTTGACTAGTCTCCCAGTCCCTGCCACTGAAAACATCCCCACAGCATGATGCTGCCACCACCATGCTTCACCGTAGAGATGGTGCCAGGTTTCCGCCAGACATGACGCTTGGCATTCAGGCCAAAGAGGTCAATCTTGGTTTCATCAGACCAGATAATCTTGTTTCTCATGGTCTGAGAGTCCTTTGACAAACTCCAAGCAGGCTGTCGTCTTTTACTTTGGAGTGGCTTCCGTCTGGCCACTCTACCATAAGGGCCTGATTGGTGGAGTGCTGCAGAGATTATCCTTCTGGAATGTCCTCCCATCTCCTCAGAGGAACTCTGGAGCTCTGTCAGAGTGACCATCGGGTTCTTGGTCACCTCCCTGACCAAGGTCCTTCTCCACTGGGCGGCCAGCTCTAGGAAGAGTCTTGGTGGTTCCAAACTTCTTCCATTTAAGAATGATGGAGGCCACTGTGTTCTTGGAGACCTTCAATGTTGCAGAAATGTTTTGGTACTCTTCCCCAGATCTGTGCCTCGACACAATCCTGTCTCGGAGCTCTACGGACAATTCCTTCGACCTCATGGCTTTGTTTTTGCTCTGACATGCACTGTCAACTGTTGGACCTCATATAAAGACAGATGGGTGCCTTTTCTAATCATGTCTAATGAATTGAATTTACCACAGGTGGACTCCAATCAAGTTGTAGAAACATCTCAAGAATGATCAATAGAAACAGGATGCACTTGAGCTCAATGTCGAGTCTCATAGCAAAGAGTCTGAATACTTATGTAAATATAGTGTCTGTTTTATTTATTTGTAATAAATGTGCTAACATTTCTAAAAACCTGTTTTCACTTTGTCATTATGAGGTATTGTGATGTCTTTACGAGGTATTGTGATGTCATTACGAGGTATTGTGATGTCATTACGAGCTATTGTGATGTCATTACGAGCTATTGTGATGTCATTATGAGGTATTGTGTGTAGATTGATGAGGAACAAATACATTTTTGAATGAGGATTTAATACATTTTAGAATAAGGCAACATAACATAACAATATGTGGAAAAATTAAAGTGGTCTGAATACTTTCCGAATGCACTGTATATGGTGAATCGCCCATAAGTTTGAGGTCATATCGCCCAGCCCTACTCCCCTCGTGAGGAGGGGGAGACGGGGGAGCAGAGAACAAGAAAAAAGTCTGTCTGTCTGCAGAACCCTGGTGCTGTATTCTCTCCTCTTTTTGAATGACGGCCAGACGGCAGCTCACGTTACGAAATGATTCCCTCGACACACGGCACGCACGCCATGGCAGCTGTCTTTGGTTAGGTAAATATTGTGGTTGTTCCTGTAGCCTCTATCTCTCTTGCTCCTCCCCCCCTCAGCTATTTCCCTCCTGTGCTTCGCTCCCAGCAGCTTTTGGCGACCCCGATCACTGCTCCTATCTCCCCCAGTTAGTGTGTTTTTAGGCCAAGTTAACAAGGGCCTCTACCTCAGGAGGAAGACACTGGCTACATGCTGAATGGCATCCTTTATTTGGAGCACTGCTTTTGACCAGGGCCCATAGGCTCTAAGTAGTTCACCCATTAATGCCTCTGGTCAAAAGTAGTGCACTACATAGGGAATAGGGTGCTATTGTATTTATTTACTGCTTAACTCTCCGTCTGAGAGAATCTGATAAACGCTCTATGATATGGTGCTAACGGCTAGCAGTAGCGTTCAACCCTTGGAGAGAGGGAGGAGGGAGAGGGAGGGGAGAGGGAGGGAGGGAGGGAGGGAGGAGAGAGAGGGGAGGGAGGGAGGAGAGAGAGGGGAGGGGGGGAGGAGAGAGAGAGGGAGGAGAGAGGGAGGGGAGAGAGGGAGGAGAGAGGGAGGAGAGAGGGATGGGAGAGGGAGGGGAGAGAGGGAGGGGAGAGGGAGGGGTAAGAGAGAGATGGAGGGGTAAGAGAGAGATGGAGGGGTAAGAGAGTGAGGGGCAGGGGGGAGAGAGTGAGGGGCAGGGGGGAGAGAGTGAGGGGCAGGGGGGAGAGAGTGAGGGGCAGGGGGGAGAGAGTGAGGGGCAGGGGGGAGAGAGTGAGGGGCAGGGGGGAGAGGGAGAGAGAGAGGGAGGGGGGAGAGAGAGAGAGGGAGGGGCGGGGGGAGAGAGAGAGAGAGGGAGGGGAGAGAGAGCGACGGGGGGAGAGAGTGAGGGGCAGGGGGAGAGAGTGAGGGGCAGGGGGAGAAAGAGAGGAGGGAGGGGAGAGAGAGAGAGAGAGAGAGGGAGAGGAGGGAGGGAGGGGAGAGAGAGGGGGAATGAGGGGAGGGGGGGAGAGAATATGCTTCCAGTCCTTTCTTCAGCTGATATTAGAAAGCTCTCCATTTGAAGCATTGACAGGTACAATACATCTCATCCTTCATTTATATAAAAAAGGAGATACACGGCTAGCTTTTGTGTTTTGTCAACCCTCAGACCTCAGGTCTGGAGCCAAGTTCCTACTATGCTCTGCTTCTAGCCCGGTGGCCTGGACCGCCACCTACCTTGAGAACACACACACGCGCACACACACACACACACACACACACACACACACACACACACACACACACACACACACACACACACACACACACACACACACACACACACACACACACACCTACTACTGTTCAAACAGGGATTAATGAGGTGGCTGGATGCAATGTGGCTTAGAGCAGGTTGGTCGGGGCCCAAAGTTTCAAGTGTCTGCCAAATCCAGCGTCTAAGGAACCTGACTCTGCATGCTACCATTCCTCTGTTTCTATCTCCCTCGGTCCCCCTCGGTCTCGGTCCCCCTAGGTCTCGTCTACCCTCGGTCTCGTCTACCCGCAGTCTCTGTCCCCCTAGGTCCCGGTCCCCCTAGGTCTCGGTCCCCCTAGGTCTCGGTCCCCCTAGGTCTCGGTCCCCCTAGGTCTCGGTCCCCCTAGGTCTCGGTCCCCCTCGGTCTCGGTCCCCCTCGGTCTCGGTCCCCCTCGGTCTCGGTCCCCCTCGGTCTCGGTCCCCCTAGGTCTCGGTCCCCCTAGGTCTCGGTCCCCCTAGGTCTCGGTCCCCCTAGGTCTCGGTCCCCCTAGGTCTCGGTCCCCCTAGGTCTCGGTCCCCCTAGGTCTCGGTCCCCCTCGGTCTCGTCTACCCTCGGTCTCGGTCCCCCTCGGTCTCGGTCCCCCTCGGTCTCGGTCCCCCT